>NC_053488.1:60298015-60598015 GCF_015227805.2 Hirundo rustica | reverse complement strand
TTGATGCTATCACTAGAGACTAATGGATAGCTAATTTACGAAGCAAGCCAGTGGCAAAGCATAATGTAAAAGGGGTGCAGGGTTGTGAAGAGGAGATGGGGTCTGGTCTGCATCCCTAACTGCTCTTAGCCACCCTGATAAGGCTTCCTGAAAACTGTCCTGTGTTTGCCTTGCAAATTCAAAAATGAGAAGGTTTTCAATTCTCATCCTACTCCTCATTATATAATAGTCAAATGAGTCTTAGCATGAGTCAGAGGGGTAATAATATTATTGATAAATGTTGTCTTCATTAAATCAATTACTTGTTTTGAAATTTGTTTTCCCTATCAGCTACCAGATCCTGCCAAGAATCTGAATGATTTGGGAAATAATTTTGTCCTTTAAAAAAATGGAGGGAAAAGCCCCAAACTGTCAAAGTTGAATTCCTGCAAGCTTATTTTCCTCTTTCAACTGAACAAGGTTTAAAATAAACAAGCAAACAAAAAAACAAACAAAACCACAACAAGGAACAAAATCACAGTAAAACATTACTAAATATATAGGACACTTTATATGAACCGCTTTTGAGCTTAGGAATATATGAAATACTGCACCGTGAAGATTCAGCTGAGTTCACTCACTAAGCTGCACTTTGATATTTAAAATAGTATCTAATATTTAAAAAACATAGCAGCCAAAACAAAACAAAGTATGATCATATCCCATGATGGAAATAGCCTTCTTACAGCAAAAAATACTCAAAACGGCTTCTTAAACACACATCAGCCTACTAACGAGGAGATATGGGTCTTTTATCCTGGTGACTAGTAATCTAATACTGCCATTTAATGGGGCCCAAAAGAATGTAAGAATTGATAGTGATAACAAACGATGAAAGAGAACCCTACCAAAGGTTTCAACTTACTGCCATGAGAGGAAGTGTAACTGGAGATGCACACTTTGGTTTGCCACATACAGTCCCTTGACTGATAATTTTCTACTCTGCAATGAAGTTCTCTTTCTCTATAATTCACTCCTGCCTTCAGATAGCAGACAGAGAAGGTGTATTCTCGCTGCACAGTAGCCCGAAGCAGGAGAAATCATGCCCTTTGGGGCAGGAGAGTTGCATGTCAGTAATGTGACTCGTGTAGTGCTCTCCAAAGACAACTTTTTGTCAGGCTATACTTGCACTTAGAGAGTAATGTTTTATCCCATCTTATCCTCTGTAAGTTGCTGAGATGTATTAGGGTAACTCACCTCTCTTTGGACTGTAAACATCCTGTCCCTTGATGCTGCAGGCCTGTGCCACTGAGGAAAGCAGAGCAAGGTGAGAGGGCAGTTCATAAGCCGGTGGCATGTAGCAAGCACTCAACAGCTTCAGAAAAATCAGATCTGTCCCGAGGGTATTTGCTCCATGTTAACTCCACAGTGAGGGCCTGTCTGTCCAGTGCCAGAGCTTTCTTTACTAAGACTCACTGCAGTTTGTAGTGCCAGTGTCTGGGCACTCACCTGCTCCTGCTCAGTGACTCCTGTGACACCACTGCTCCTTATGCTGCTTGGGTGACCTTGCTGGACTCACCACTCTCCAAAGCCCTGTATTTCACTACAGAGCACAGCAATCTTTAGAGAAGACTCAGAAGTTTTCTGCCCAATCACTTTTATGTCAATGCCTCCTGTCCTCCCTACATATCGGGAGATTTAATTGTTTCTTCCCCTTTCTGGGTGCACATTGAATGAGTTGCCAGGCCAATACACTGATGTACATATTCTGCTCTCATTTAACACAACTGGATTTTATTGCATGTTCACTAACCCTTCTAGAAGTAGGACAGGTTTTAAAAGCTTGTGACCTAGTGTGAAATGCAGATATAGTACTCCAAAGCTGAGAAGTCATTGCTATTGAAGAGGTATTTTTTGCCAGTGGGCTACAAAAGAAACCCCAAGAAAACTGGTATCAAATCATGCATACAGCATTTATATGCAACCCTGTAACGAAGAGGGGAGTGAGTACATGAGCATCTGAGATAGTACATGTGCATGTACTCAAGGAAAAAGGAAGGAGCTATATGAAATAGCAATTACTTGCTCTGCCTCAAGAGACCAAATCCTCATCTGAGTTGCAGAAGAGCCTGCCTAAACCTAATGAGAGGTGTTCTAGCATAAAGGACTGGACTCTGTCTTGCTATTTTTAGTGTTGTCTTTCTCTAGCAGTTTCTTCTACACCTTCTTTGGGGAAATAAATCCAAACATGGGGACAGACTCCTGACAGATCAAAGGGAAAGTGGTCAACTGGTTTCAGGAAAGCCGTAAGTCATTTAGAGTCTGAGGATTTGGTGATTTCTCTGTTCAAAGAAATCAGCTTCCTTTCAGTCAGGAAGATAATGAATTAGGACTGCAGATACTTGTGGCAAAGCTTGGTATTAAATTGTTATGTTTGAATGCACAGCGTGGAACATGTTGTCATTGACATTTTAATGACCTTTCTGTCTGGAGCTCTACTTGAAAATCAGTGGCTTGATGAGGCTCATCACTGCAAATACTAAGCTGACTTAGTGACAGAAGGGGGAAAGGTATGCACAAAAGGAAATTATTAACAGCAAGCCTTGCTCTGGCTTTTATAAGCAAAGGAAGTGCAGAAATTTCAGCTGCTTTTGCAGTCCATGTAGCCCTTGATGTGGTTCCTCCCACTCTCTTCTGGGGAACAGAGAGTCCCAAAGGAAGAAGGCAGTCAGGTTGCTGAAGCAGGCAGCAGAGCTGACCACTGCTGAATAGGGAGCTCACTAATGAGAAACATATTCTGTATACAGAAGGTGCCTAGTTTGAGTATGTGTATTAAGAGCCATCTCCTTTTACAGCTAATTGTTCCTTTCAGTCACTCTCACTGGAAGGAGAGAGGAAAAAAAATGCTCCTGTAGCCTCAAGATATTTCTAGTGTCACTTGGACTCTCAAATACCAGTTTATACTGTTGAGGAAAGAAGGATTAAAAAATAAGGAAAAGAAGGACTGTTTTTTCATGTTGGCTATTAACTAGGCTCTTCAATCTGGGGCTTTTTATTCCACACCTCACTTCCATTGTTTGATTTGAAACATGTAAAGACAAAATTACTCTTTAAACTTATATTTGTCTATTTAGGAAAATATTAGCAGCGGTCTTACTGAAGCCCTTTCCCTGCATAACATTCTGTAAGAAACAGCCTAAACACAAATCCCTTAAGAGCAGAAACTGCACGTTCTTAGTAATTCTAAAAGTGCAGCCAGGGCTGGGGGCTCCTGGAGGCTGGCAGGTCCCACCCCACTGAGCCCAGCAAAGTGGCAAGAAAGTGTACAAAGTGGCAACTAGGGTACAGCTCTAGTCCAAGGTATCCCTATCCCTGAGTCAGAGATGAACAGCCTGGACTGAAATGGGAGCGCTGGGCCACTGAGAAGGGGTGGGGAGAGGAAGATACACAAGAGGCTGGGCAGGGAGAGCAAGGCTTGGCAATACCCTCAAAGCCTTTTGACAATTAAAACAATTAAAAGAACTGAAGTCATTGTCAAGACAGATGCTTTAAAATTAGTCTCCTGTATTAAGGGTCTAAACAGGCTTTCAGAGAGCCTTTGACTACTGATCTAATTCTACTATTTATCAGGCATTGATGCACTGTTTCACGAGGAAATCCTGTACCATTATGCCTAAAGCAGTAAGTAAGCACTACCCTACTGTCAGCAAACTCAAATGATAGATATCCTATAATTAACATACATCATTGTACCATTCAAAATGATCACAGAATGCTGCTGAAACACCTGTGAAGCTACTGAAACTGGGCTACAGGTATCAGCTGGGTCTGCAGGAGTTTATCTGTTTATAACAAAATCTATTTTCATAGCCCTAGAACATTTTTCTCTTGTGTTGAGGTGGAGATTAAGTTTTCTTCATGACAAACAATCTAGGCTACAAGTAATAACTACCTTTGCTAAACCTTTAAGTTTGCTAATTTATCAGTCCAGATGAGAAATTTCAGAGTTGCAACTGAAGCTGAAAGCCCCATTTATCATATGTTGCACAGAAACTAACAGCCAGTGTAAGAATTTTAATGGTGTCTATCTCCCCACCACTGGAACATGCACAGCTTCAGCTGATGCCTCTTCTCCTAATGAAAACCTCTTGCATTTCTTGGTAATAGTAAGATTTAATCCTCTTCAAAAGAAAAGAAAAATGAAAGCATGGGGAGGAAAAAAAAAAAAAAAAAAAAAAAAAAAAAAAAAAAAAAAAAAAAAAAAAAAGAGAGAGAAAGAAAGGAAAAAAAAGCCAACCTTGGAAAAAAAGGCTGAAGCTATGAGAACTTAGGAAATACTGACCTAGAAAAAAAGAAAACTTCCTGAGGGAGAACTGTAGTTCACAGTAATGCTATAGGGTGTTTAGTGCAGAGTGCTACATAAAGTGCTAAAAGTGAAATCAGAGCTCTCTTTCTAAAGCAGAACAAAGCTGGCACATTAAGTAATGACTGTATGTCTCCAGTTCCCTCTGATGCAGGAAGATAAAGGCTCAGACTTCCTACATGGAGTTCGTATCATTCACAATTTTGAGTCATTGGGTGGTTTCAAAATACCTTTTACTGTAATTTATTTTCAGTTACCTTAAGCTCCTTGTTAACAGTACTCTGTCCTAGCTACTCATGGCATCTTGTGCTAAAATCTACGATGAGCTGTCACTATTATTAACAGGTAGCTATAATTATGAACTATGCTCTATGAATTTGAAGTGAAACACGTTCTCTTTCCCAGATGCTGTAGACTAAAGAGAGGCAGGATACATTAACACAGTCTAAGATAAAGAAAAAGGTGCTGGTCAACAGATGAATAGTGATAAAAGGAAAGAGAGAGGACTAATCAAGGGTCAAGCTCACAAATGTATGCAGAAAGCTTTTAGATGTGCAAATAGTTTTATGGTATCAGATGGATGTAAGAGGGCTGGTTAAGCTGGCAAGTGGCAGAGAGAGGGGAGAGGAGAAAAGAGGAGAGAGTATGGCAAACAAACACTAGAGTGAGATTCTGAAACAGAAACATGAGGACAGTACTTTTGTCAGTTGTGACAGTGACAAGACTCTGATGCCAGAAACGAAATATGAATGAGACTCCCTGCCTGACTCTCGCTTGTTCTCTGAGAATAGCCAGAGTGGAGTGTTGTAGAAGGGCACTATAGTGTACTTTGTTTACTCCAATTTTTGTGCTATCAACAATCCCTCGTGCATGTTTTAGGATGGATTCAGGGATTCTCTAAATTTATGTCCTTGGGAGGTCCTTGTTCTAACAGCAGAGTGACAAGTGTGACTCAAGACCAAATGGTTAAACCCAACCAATGCACCTATCAGAAGAAAGGAGTGGATGCATGGCACACAATTAGCTCTGTGACTTCTCAGGTGTTCCCCAAGGCCACCATGGAATTCTAAAACTACAAAACTGAAGTTATGTTTCCCTTAGCCCCCATTTTCACCAGCTCTAGGCTAGTCCTGGTAGCCAGCCAGCTGAGTTGGTTAGAGCCCTGTCCTGTTTCAATCCCTAGAGCTACATGATAGCCCAAAAAGCACCCCACCCCTCCTCTGCTGTTTGCATCCATTTTTTTTTTCCCGCTGCAAGTATCACAGGCATTAGCTGCCTGGCTGAGTTTTTTGAGTCTGTGTGATGGGCTTGCACTGACAGCCCTTTAATTTCTCTAGCCGCATTTACATGGACAGACATAGAAACTTCAATGAGTGTACTGCATAAGCCCTGTGTCCTTGTTCAGGGCAAATTTGGGAGAAAACAAACATCATCAAACAAACATACAAGCATCATAAAGTCACTCTAGGACACCCTGCTTCACCTTTCCAAGACATCCAGCAACATCTGGATGAAAGACAGAAGCAAGGTCACTGTTAGCTGCTGCTGAAAGGGCAGGTTGGTAGAGGTCAGCTAGAGATAGCAAAAAGTATAATCCCATCCCATGGAAAACAAGTGCAAATATATCTGTATTATGATGCTTCTGCTGCCCCTTTTCAGTGACCAGCCTCTGCAGCTCTTAGTTCCCAGGTGTACAGATTGTCTTCCTTGTATTACTGCTTCAGTTAGCTCTTCCTTTGGATGATCACACAGCGGTGAGATGACCCTGGCAGCTGCACAACAGTGCTCAGACATGTGGGTAAATACCCTTTGGCTTTGGGTAGCGCTGAACCAGAGAGTGATACTCACTGTGGCACATCCTTTAGGGAGGTCAGTGTGGTGAGCGTTAAACCAAAAAGAAGGCTATGAAGCTAGATGGAAGACATTATAATCTTAAGTGGAGGAAGACAACAAATGGCAATAGATGCTATCCACTCTTACATACTTCAAGGATGCAATACAACTATAACATTATTGTAATTTTAACTGTTGCTTACCCTTTATCAATCAGAGTAATTCATTCCAGTTACTTATGACACTCAAACCACACTAAATCAAAATCACCAACAGTGTGAATTTATAAGATCTGTTTTGCTGTGGTAGCATTAATGGTTTAGGTGGAGAAAAACAAAAGTCAATGGTATGTTTCAACACAAAAGCCATCTGAGCCTTTACTATAGAAGTAATAAGGCATTTATTATTTCAAGAGCCCTGCATTCACAATATCCCCTTTTTCAAAGAAACACCCCTTCCTTCCCATATTTTTATGAGGCTAACTTGTAGTATGTCACCACCGTGAGACTTCTGAATGTGTTCAGTACAAGACAATAATAGTAAGCCACAGATGAATGATGTGTAGTAAAAATCAATAAACCTTATAACTGTTCACTAAGGGAACTGATTTTATGCCTATAAAAATAAAACAATTATAGCAATATTAATGGCAGATTCATCATAGTAATATAAAAGTCCAAGTGTGCTTGTCTGTTGGGAATCTTTAATTCATCCTTCTGTATTCAGTATTCACAAAGTAAAAGAAATGGAATCAACTTCAAGAACAACCTTTAACTTGCAGTAATTCACCCTGTCAAAAAAAAAAAAAGCTCCAACAAACACAAAACAAAATAACAACAACAAAAAACAAAAAACCAACCAACCAACCAAACAAAAAAACCCAAAACAAGCAAACAAAAAAACACCCCAGTACAACTTTAAAAACCAGTTTTAACAATCAATGTAACTGGGATATGCAGAAAAGGAAAAAAGTTAAAGCCTCAAAAACCTGACCAGTAAATCTCATTTTTTTTCATGTCATGATTATGTTTTCATGTTACTGTGTACTGTGTTAACTGCATTGTAACAAAACAGGTGGTATAGCCACATAAAATATTTATCTTGTGGTAATGCAGGTTAGACACAGCAAAGGCATTTTTTTTAATTGACAGGTCCTCTGTTTTTAGGCATCTATTCATTTTTGGAGGGAAGGGCAAAGAGATACAATAGGAAAAAAAATTGCCTATAATTTATAGCATATAGAGCTGCTCTAAAACAGGTATTAGAATCTTCAGTTCCACTAATACCATCCAAAGTGTTACCAAGGGCCTTATTTGAGCCTATCAGGGTCAACAGAAAGAGGTCCATCTGCCATCTGGCTTGGATCCTGCATTGCCTGCTGGGAGAGGACAATGGCACAGGCCCAGCAGGAACACGACTAGGAGCCATCTCTGCACCCTCTGATATCTACAGCTATGACACATCTTTCAAAGTGGCTCAAGAACAAACCCCCCCACCAAAAAAAAAAAAAAAAAAAAAAAAAAAAAAAAAAAAAAAAAAAAAAAAAAAATCAAAGTTTTTTTCATTATTCTGATTGCCAAATTTTTTAAGGCAAGTAAAAAAAAAAATGACAGCTTTTGATATAGGTTTTACATAAAATAAACTAGGTTACAGCATAAAACAAGTAAACAGGTAATGGCATTAAAGTCTCTCCTCTAAATCTGGGTAATTGTAAACATTAAAAAAAAGACTGCAGGACTATTCAAGTAATAGAACAATCACAGATGTCTTCTCATATGCAGGCTATTAGGTTATCTGCCATTCAAGATTATCAAAAAAGACATTTCATTATTCACAGATGCTCATTATCTCCATTTAAAATCTATACATTATATACAACACAGTTTTTGTGGTACTAGAATCCCCATGCCTTCCAAAGGTATATTTTTCACAATACACAATTACAATGAAACAGTGAATACAGTAACATTTTACACCGATGCATCTTAATAGGAACCACCAAATAGACATCTACATTGTACCAAAGTGTCATCACAGTTAGCCTCTCTGAGAGCTTGTGGGAAATACCAGAAGGGTATGCAAGGTTCAGGCACACTGATACATAACATTATTTATTTACAATTGGAAAGGAAAAAAGAGAGAAGAAAAAGGAAAGGAAGAAGAAGAGAAAAGAAACAAACAGCCTTTTGCAGTTAACGCCTTCTAAACATGACAAATACATATCTCCATTTAGTGTGTGGTTCGCAACTTAGCAGCAGACCCTGTGTGCGAGCCTTGGTACTGATACAAAAAAAGTAAAGAATATATATATATTTTTATATATATATGTATATATATATATGCATATATATATATATATAAAAACAGAAGTCTAATTACAGCAACATTTGTTACTCTGTGATAAAATCTGCAATTTACAAAAATGAAATGACTGGTTTTTGCCTGCCATTAAGGCATTTCAAATTAACACCATGGAACTGATGTCTGTAATAAAGCGCTTCCTCATGTGATCCAGTCACATGACAATGTTCATCCCCAAATTCATCATTCTCTGAAAAGAGAAAGAAGAAGTCTTTAGTAAGCAGCATCCTTTCCTCACACTTTTTTTTCTGCACCTTGAATACATAATGAAATTAAATCCGTACAAGCATTCTCAAACCCAAGAAGAAAAGACAGCAAGCCCTGTCCTCATGCCTCCCCTGCCAGGAGCAGCATCCTAAGGAGTAACCTGTACCAGGATTTTTGATTTGGGCTCTGAAACCCTCTCACCCATCAGCTCATCCAGGGCTACAAACCTTTCTTACTCAAGTAATTCTAGCTAATGGTTCCTTGTTTCAGCATCACCTTTCAGACAGACACCTGTAATACAGAACTTCATGGTTCTATTCGATACATTAAACTCTGAGTCTTGACATGGCAGCAATGAATGAAACCCTAATGTTAAAAGATTCTTTGGAATTTTCACTTGATATGGGACCATCATAATGCAGAAGTTTTCCTCTTGACAACCAAGTAAATAACTGAAAGGTTTTCAGGCATATAAAAGTCTAACATGGGTATGCAAACTTAGATACAAAGCCATCTCTAACAGGCTCCCAAACAAACCTCTCTAAAAGCAAGATCTGCAAGACAGGCAGCCTTGCAGAATAGACAAAATCCTAAGTTTTTCTGGTCATGCATGGATCCAACTGAACATTATTTTTAAACTAATTTTATTAAGAATTTGGATTTTAAATTGTATTTCATAATCCCTTGTTTTATCTTAATACCAATCCTTAAAACACACTCTACGAAAAATCTCAGAAGACAGACTACTTGTTCTTTCTTAATGACCTATGTTACAATTAAAGAACACAACCAAGGACAATATGTCATTCCAAGAATAAAACTTCAATTAACCCAAAGTACCAAGTTTTTCCTCAGCCTTAAAAACTGTGTCATACAAGGAAATGCACACCATCAGGCTAAAAAAATCTGTGATTTGCTTTCTCCTGTCTATCTTATGTAATATGATTTATTGGCTATTTACCTTCTTTGTGCAGGAAACATACCAGATGCAGATGCCTGTGCAGCCACCTGCTGAGTGGCAACAAGGGCAGCAGAGGTCAACCCTGAGGGAAAGAAGAAACAAAGGAATTTTGATGTACTTCTGGTTTTAATGGATTTTTGTGGTCAGAAAAATGGTTGGAAGGATCTCTAAGGCAAACAATCAGAAATGTTGGGGGGTTAACACTACATAAATGACAAATATTGCAGGCAACACTGTTAAGACAGTCTGCCCAGTATGATCAATAGATCTTTCTCTAATAAACTGAACTGTCTTAGATAGATATTCTACAAGAAATTACAGCATTTCTACTTAATGCATTCCTTTCCAAACACTGCACTGCATGATGCTAAGTGGTTTTTATGAAAGAGTTTGTGAATAAGAAGTTCAGTAGAAATAACAGCTACCAGGAAACAACAAGAATCGAAACACAGAAATGACATGCCAGCTGCTCAGTATACAATACTTTCATAATAACTTACCATTTTTATAGTTTTGCTACTGAACAAGCATAATGCATCCCAAAAGGCATTTGGAATCACTGAATCACACTGAGAAATGTCAAGACTTTTACACAGGAAAAATAAATGCTGAGGCACCGAGTCAACATAAAGAAAAATGTCATTTAGCCACCAATTGTGGTAGCATGTACTTTGCTGCATGGGAGGAAACCTCCTTTTAATTCAGTCCATAGTTAAAGAAAAAAACTTTCAATAAACGTATAAAACCTAGGGAGAATAAATTGTATCTCACTGCGCCGCTTTTTCCCTGACTGCAACTTTGCGAACAGCACTTGCCAAAATACAAAGAGTCCTCTTTCAAACAGTCAAATTATAACAAGCACAAACCCTTGTGACTGCAATGCCTTGTACATAAAGTACGTTCAGTATAAAAAGCTTTTGTCTTTGCTACACTTCCTCCATTGCTTACACAACTCTAATTATACAAAAAGGAGGTTGTTTGGTTTGGATATTTTACTGCCTTTCAGCCAGTTAATGTCAGTTTGCAGGAGGAATCAAAACATTCATGTGGATGACAGCCTAACTGGTACATCTTTAATAATGCTCTGACACCGAGTTTTGGAAACAAAACCTGGTATTTTTCAGGCATGAAGCTACTAATTTATTGCTAGTACATGCTGTGAACTTTCAAGACTTTTTCCTAAATGTAAACCAGTTCTGTTCTAACAACAGGATCTATATTCAAAATGCTTCATGTAGGCACCATTTCCAGTATCAAGGCAACAACTCCATGAGGCAAGCTAATCCCATCTATTGACAATTCTCTGCTCACCTTGAAACGGGTCATACTGTCCAGGTATAAGCGGGTAGCCCATTCCAACATGTGTGTGGTGGTGTGTATGGAGATGCCGCTGGCTGAAAGGAGAATGGCGGTCTCGTTCCCGTTCTGCTTCCCGTTCACGCTCAGCTGGTGATTTTTCCACAGGCTAGTGAAAGAAAACTGATGTGAGAATTTTAAATGACATGAAATCACCACAAAACCATGTGCTACTACCTGTCAAAAAACTTTTGAATACAGATGATGAAGCTACCTTTTCTGAAGAAGCATTTCTACTGGACTATGTGTACTTGATTCTAATCTAAAGCTATTTTTTCTGGTTAATGGAAGATTTCCCAAAGACTTTGAGGCAACACACTACATCTTGAAGACACCACAGTGACTTCTAGTTTTGGGCTCCCTGAAGCTCAGCTGGCTTGCCAATGGCTAAACAGTCGAGGTGAGCTGCTGAAAATGGATGCTAATTAATCCTCAACCTTCTAAAGCTCTCTGGGGATCACGTTTGACTGAACAGCAGAAAAACCTTTTAGAAGATAAAATGAGAGTCAGTGACTTGCTCACAATTAAAACCACCAACAACTTATCTAAAAGTGAAATAACAGTATTCGTTCCAATTTTGTAAATCTTGTTTGTAAATCTTCAGAAATGGGGGCTGGTAATCAGCCACTTGGAAGATGTGGATTCTTGGCAAATACAAGGAGAGGTTATTATCAAATCCCAAAGCCCAGCTTCTCATTTCATTATGGTTCCAAACAGGAGGTTCCTGTTTTAACTGTTTAATGCAAAAAATCTGTGCACCAGGAGGTATCTCTGAATCTGTATTTCTATATGAGTCCATTCAAGACAGGAAACCTCAGCGCAGAATTGTGTTAGATGTGTTACTTCCAGTTTATGCCACAGAAGCATTCTGACTATAAACTGCTTTTATTGTATGCAGCAGTATAAAGAAGAATCATGCATTCATAACATGATGCTAGATTGTGTGTTTCCCACAATTATGTTCCTCCCCTCTTCCTATACGTGACACTCTTCAGTAAGAACAGGTGAAGCCTTACAACAGGTGACTTGCTGCGATACTGGCTGGCATGCTGCTGGAGCAAATCCAGTGCTTTGGACTCAGTGGTGGATTTTGCATTGATGCTTGGGCTGGTATTGACCTTCTCTGCCTCTTCTCTCCCTGACATCTTCCCATAAACTGGATAATGAAATCCTGGAGAGAGATAGGCCCCTGTGGGTAAACAATAAATAACACATCAAGTTACTGTTTTACATTTTGATTATATCAAGGTAGGAGGAAACAATGTCAGAACTGAGAATTACATCAAAAGTAGATCACATGACTACCAAATGGCACCACTGCTTCTCAATTTCATCATCTAATTTACTCTGATGGATGGAGGTTATAAAGAGGGTTGAGTTGATAGCCATTTCAGACATTTATGGGTCCTCTTTAAGGAAAAAGAATAGTAACCATAATGGTTCTGACAGTAAGTGCTTAGAATATTTTTACAGGCAATAAACTATCTGTCAGTCTAACAGCAACAGCAGACTGTCAAGTATTGAGAAACTTGAGACTTCATAAAATGAACATCTTGTATTAACTCAGTTTCATCTACAGAACTTTCCCCAGTGGAAGCACAAGCAACACAATGTCACTCATGAAGCTTCTAATTTAGCCGAGGTACTAAAAGAAATATTAAAACGCAGGCTTTACTCAACCTGAGGATGCAAATCTTAACTAGTGCGCAAGGCAGATTTCAGAATACATACCGGGATAGCTGTGCATTAGGACAGGAGAGACTGCACGATAGGCTGGATGGTTGGGATCGTACATCTGCGGATACGGATAAGCATGCAAGTACTGGATGTATGACTGATGCTGACTCATTGGTGAGGAAACTGCTACTCTAGCACCCCGAGAATCCTTCCAATTTACAGGAGTCTTTTGATCATCGTTTTTTATCTTGCTCTCATCCACTGATTGAGAATCAGAACGCTTGACCTCTTTAGGCTCCTCTTTAATGCTTGCTAATGAGACAGGAAGGTTAGGCAGGGAACTTTCCTTGTTAGGTGTTTTTCTAGGGCTGTCTTCTTTTAATTTTTTCTCACGATCAAGTTCTTCTGATTTTTGCTGATCAAGGTATTTAGGCTGATAGACATAATGATGCCATGCTCGTGAATCTGGATCCTAATACAGAGGAGAAAAAAATTGTTCTGAACTAAGACGTAGAACTAAGTTTGCTATTGATATTTCCCACATTTTAGTTAATGTATTTTTAATAGCTGTTTTAATACCATATCCTCATTACATAGAGGAGAGGTTTGCCTGCCACAGAGTGCCTCAAGCTCAAAGTCAAACCAATATTCCCATGAAGGAGCAAGAGTCTATTATCAAAATTTAATTCAATTGCTTCATCTTATATCCTTCTTCATGCCTTTAACTAGTTTAATCATGAAATACATATGCAACGTAATGAAGTTCTGAGACCATGTTATTCATAAAACATTTTAATTAAAGCCCACAGAGAGATTTTTCCCACTAGAGAGCAAAAAGTATCTGTGAACCACAAAATTAGAGCTGGCTAATGATATGCCAGAGCACTCAGAATACCTGGAACAATGTACATGAAAAGCAGATCTAGCTGGCAAGATTCTAATACTGCCTCCAGTATTACAAACATCCAGGACTCTGTGGAAGTCAAGTATTAAAGCAGATTTTTTCAGCTGAGAACCTTATTTTAAGCTTGTAAAGTTATGATTGGGCAAGTATTTACTGGATCAGGATCACATGGTTTAAAGAACATGCACTGGGCACTGTAAATACTTTTTTACATAATATATTACACAGACCAGTTTATAAACATGTTACAGAACCAGAAAGAGGAGTTCTTTACAATACCACACTGAATCGGTATGAAGAAGCAACAGGAAGACTTCTTTTTCTTATACAGGATATGCAAGAGCTAATTGTCAGCATTTTCTCCAACTGACAGACATTTATGGCACATGCCACAAAAATATAAGCACACAACTAACAACTTGGACATTCTGGCTCAAATACTCACTTGAATCAGGAGACATCTTCTCCTACTTAGGGCTGTACCATCCCACTTCCTTTAGAGCTCTCTACTCCCACTCCCCTGATCCCACTGTACCTTGAAAGACAGCCTGTAGGGGTGAAGTCTGGGGTGTACCATACACCAGGACATGAAAGCATCAAGCATTAATGCTCCAGTTCAGAGCACGGAGACAGTCACATTGCCTCAAATGAAGGCAATGTGACATCTACGAGGGCCAGCATGAAGCCACTGGATAAAATTCTGGTTCCACTGAAGTCAATGGCAAAATTATTGCTGACTTCAATGGAGAGAAGATTTCATCCATTGTGTAGGTCTGTAGGGGCTTGAGGTTGCTAGAGGAGAGAAGGGGAACTTAACTGCTCCAGAAAGGTCACCTTGGGTTAAGATAAAGAGCTGTGCTTTAAGCCAACTCTTCAAAGAACCAGCTCACCAACCTTTAGTAAATGCCAACTATCATTTAACAAAAAAGGGAGCACTTCAAACCATGTTTCAAATCTACTTTAAGTCCACTCACAATGAAAGCTGCTCATTTTGCTTGAAATTTCTCATTTCTGAACTAAGCAAACTGCTTAGAATTTACATCTAGAAGAGAAATCTAATTCTATTTTATTCATGTATATAATTTAAAATAGTCTGTTCAGGTCTTAAGCCTGTGCTCTGTCACCACCTTACTAGACTTTTTAATTTATTTTTTTGTACTTTTCAAACAGCTCAACTGGAAGGTTTATTGGTCTATTCACAGACTACAATACCATTCAGCATGAAAGAAGGATGGTGGAGCTTGTTTGGCTGCGAAGGTGGAAGAATGTAGCAGAATCAGAAAGAAAATCTCACATGACTTAAAAGATAAACCAAGACATTCTTGTTGCATTTCCTGTGATCTCACCTGTTTAAATCTTGTGGTTGGATCTACTCCTGTCTGCTTCATTGAGTCCATAACAGATTTCATCTCCACAGCCTCCTTTATAAGCTGGTGGTTTTCCATTTGTTTGGCTTTGAAAGTGTCAGACTGAAGCTGCTGCTGGTGATTGGAAAGGATCTGCGATTTGCTTGTCTCCTCACCTTTGCTAGGAACTAATGATCCTATTTTAGTGTTATTTTTGATGGACTCAGGAGTTGAAGGGGCCTTTGAAATAGTGGCAGATGGAATATTTTTCTGCTTGTTGTCATCCTTCCCAATCTCCTTCAAGGGTGGGTCATTCTTCCTCTCACAGTCCCTCCCACTTTGTGCCATTTTCTGTTCTGCTAGTCTCTGGTCCTCATAGTATTTTTCATACTGCTGCCTATAAGCAGGGTTGGAGGCCATTAAGGACTTTTGGTCCATATAGAGCCCATAGGCATACTGTCCATAATAAAGTGACTGAGCAAGTGCAGGGTGTCTTTGAGTTATTACTGACTGATGTTGTGGCTGCAAATTAGAGGAAGTGCTTTCACTTTTCTTGGCATCTGACAATTCAGCCTTCTCTTTCTTTTCAGCCTCCTCCTCAGCCTCTTTTTTAATCTTCAGCCCCTGTGGGGTACTGCTGTTCCCAGCTGCTGGGGCACTGACCTGTCCAGAGTGCAAGTAACTTGGGGAATAATAAGGATCATAGCCATGGTAATAGGGAGAATGAGACTCTTTTGCTTGAGCTGATTGTGCTGTGGTTGAAGAATGTCCTTTTACAACACCATCTTTATTGGAAATAATATCTGATGGAGAGCTGGCCTTTGACCTCATGCCCTCTGACCTGCTGTCAGAGCCACCATCATCAGCTGCATCAGAAATATCTGAGTAAGCAGGGCTGTTGGTTTTAGCAGCCGTGCTGTCTGCGCCATTCTGTGTCAACACATGCAGTGGGGCCATGGCAGATTGTCCATTCACCAAAGTGCTGCATTCCATCCTGGAGGCACTCCCTATAGAAGGGCTGGGCGCATTGTCTGTGAATGTGTAAACTTTATCAGCTTCAGCCTTAATACTTGCCATCCTGCTCTCTTGAGACTCTGACAGTCCATTGGCTAGCACCTCATTCTTGTTGAGATGGTCTTTTAAATAAGATAAGTCTTTTCCACAACCTTTTGAATCCTCCAGTTTCCCCAGCTTAGAATCTGTTTTGGGGCTGCCTGTCTCTTTGCTTTCTTTGTCCTTCAGCTTTCGCTTCTCCTTTTTCTTTTTGTCTTTGAGTGATGTGAGAGCTGGGTTTACAGTGCTTGGCTCTCCCATAATTGTGGGCTTTGGTTGAATGGGTTTCAGTGGAGGGCTCTTTGGTGTAGCCTGAACAATAGTAGTTGTTAGAGAGGGCAGTCCTGGTATTGTTCCTGTAGTCGTGGTTGTAAAGGCTGTAGTAGGTATAGCTATTAACTGAGGAGGAGCTGGTGCTGGCGCTGGGGCAATGGGCCTGGCTGTTTTCAGCTTGGAAAGGTTTTTATCCACTTTGCAATTGTTCGATTTCTTGCCTTTATCACTCAAACTCTTCTTGTCAATTAACCCTTCAGCCTCCAATTTTGGCATTTCGGTTTGCAAATTGCCATCTGCTACTGAGCAGTTATCCAGTGTGGCTGCCATGTTAGAAATTACCGGAAGGCTGTTCAATTCACTGTTCAGACCCTTCTTTTTGCCAGAATTCTTGCCAGTTTTGGAACTGATAACTGAACCAGGACCATGGCTGGTCAGTTCCCTCTTTCCCTTGGGTGTCCCTGGGGTAGCAATGGAGGAAGGGGATGTTGGTGCTTTTAGTGGATCAAAGCCTGGCAAATTTGTGCTTTGCTCACTGCATTCAAGTGCCACATTACTCAGTGCTTCCTCGCAGTCTGAAATTTTGTCTTCACTGTCAGGCTCAAACTCCAGTTTGTTTTCTGGATCTAAGTGTGCATGAGCCTGATGGTAACGTAATCCATTAATGTGCTTGTACTTCTTGTTGCAGTTGGGGTGAGGACAGTCAATCAGCACTGGGGAAGAGCAGCCGTGGTCCAAAAAAGTAGTCTCAGGTTTCCCCTGTGGGGTGGTGGGAGTGCTTCTAGAGTTAGTACGAATGCGTTTTCCAGACTTATTGTCCTCTGAACTGGAGTTCAAATCCAGCTCCATAGGAGGCTTAGTTTTTCTCTTGTTTGTGGATGAGGGGCTGGCTTTTACTTCATCCATGGAGCAATTTGGGGGTGTTCTGCGCCCACTTGAGTTAAGGCTGCCCCTCCTCCCTTTCCCATTGGCACCACCTCTATTTTTATTCTGAAGTCCTCTGGACTCTGCAAAACTTGCATCATTCCCAGGTACAACTGCAGCTGCAGCGGACCTTGCCCGCTTTCCCCTGCCCCGTCCTCCGCGCATTTCCAGGTCACTTGTTGGCGACTCACAAAACCTGTACAAACAATAGATTTAATCAGTAGGAGCCGTAAACTAAAAAAACAAAACCACCACCACATCCCGTAAGAGAACCTTCACACATGTTAAAGGAAATATGTCCTTCTGACAAATGAGAATGTTACAGTCAAAGGCAAAGTCATTAAAAAGGATAAAAATGCTAAGGACGTATCCACCTAGTTAGAACA
Source organism: Hirundo rustica (assembly GCF_015227805.2). Taxonomy (NCBI): domain Eukaryota; kingdom Metazoa; phylum Chordata; class Aves; order Passeriformes; family Hirundinidae; genus Hirundo; species Hirundo rustica. The sequence goes on along the minus strand of NC_053488.1, from coordinate 60,580,392 downwards.
ATGGAGCAAAAAATTTTGCTAACTTACAGAAATGCATTTTAAAATGAAATGCTCTCTGACTGACTCCCATGTATTTCCCCTTCCCTCTCAAAAATACCAAAGAAAAATAAAGAAGTGCTTTCACCCCATGTTTCACTCTGGAAAGAGAGAACTACTCATTTCCCTGGTGCATGTTTTCAATTATAACCAGTTGTGCTTTATATAATCTCCGTACAGTCTCTTGCCTCAGATTAGGGGTTAAAACAGAGAAAAAACAGACTCAGAATGTTTGCCTACCTAGGAGGGGCCCAGTCATGCTTTGTGCAGTCCAACAGTGTTCCCACATAAGTCTTGTTCCTCCATGTAACGTTTACCACCAGGACACCTGTCAGTGAGAGAAAAATAAAGTATTATCATAGTTAGAACAATAACTGGGATAGGCTTTTTGTTTTGCTCTTTTATTTTTTTCTTCTTTTTTCTTTGTCCTTCCCCCACAAAGTGAGACGATTACTCTCATTTGCTTTCAAACACTCTGGTCTATATTCTTCCTCTTTTTTTGTTTCAGTCACCTCAAGTTAAAACCCACAGGAAAGACAGCAAACGACTAAGAACGTGTGCATGCATATGTGTGTGTGTGTGTGTGTGTGTGTGTGTAAGGCAGCTTGCCTGTGTGACTGTGTGTGTGTAATCAAGATACAGCTGACAGAAGGAAATGGGTTTTGCCATGTCCTGCCATAAAACAGCAACACTCACCTCTTAATATTGCTATTATTGCACATAATTGCTTTCACTTGGCAGCCAGCCAGCATGAACTAAGCACCAGTTACAGTGTTTAAATCAGAAGGTAACTGAGAAGAATAATCTGCTCTGCTTTGAACAATATAATAATGATGCTTCTATTTACTTGAAATTACTCATATCCAAGCACACATACATACACACGTATGCACTGCAAGTTTTGTTCGCAGATATAGCTGGAAAAATGTATTATTTGCCTTGCTTTTGGTTTTGTGGCTGTGAGGAACTAGACATGAAACTTCAATCATACAGCAGTGAAGGTAAGAGTAATTCCAATATGTATTTATATAGGAAGAAGGATCCTTCAAAAAACCTACCGTAATTTAATTGCTTTTCCACTTATGACTTTCATTAAATGCAAATTTGCCTGCCTAAAGCAGAATTCTAATTTCATTTTATTTGAATTACCCCTGTAAAAGTTGTGAATGATAAGGTTATTGTAAGTAACAAGAAAATAAATGTGGGGGGATGTCATTCAAATGTTTTCAGGTTGCCCTCAAATGCTTCTTCACATAATTTATCATCATGTTTATGGACTAACCAGCATAATGACCCCTTTAATTCATTAACTGCCACTGATAAACAGAAGGTAGCATTATTGAACCAGACATCTCTTCTCATTAGAACACACACTGAAATAAGAAATACATTTTATCTAACAAAGAAAGGCACAATACAAAATGTTCCAAATTTATGAAAGGCGTAAAGACACCAACTCGTAGCTGACAGATTTGTTTTTCCTCCACATTTCCCTTATTCTATCTGCAGCGTCTCTGTAACAGATACGATTATGGCATTATGCCAGAATGTTTCCAGCCCATCTTTTTGCTTTGTCTGACCAGCGCAATTTCTAATTTTGCACTAAAACCGTCCCTCTGTGCTGCACTGAGATGAAGTTAACATGCAAGCAGCAGCTTATTTCCTCAGGGGTCTTTTAGCAGCAGGGAGGTATTTTAGATATTGTTAGTAGAGGTGCCAAGGAAGAAGATATTTCCTTGAAAACTGTAACAGATATGGAATTTATCCCCCATATGTTTTTTCATTGTCATTAGGTAACTGGAATTTTGCACACTGGGGTGAACTGGTCTGCAGCATGACAAACTGCATCTCCAACTAGTATCAGAGTCAGGTTTTCAGGTCCTAGAAGGACCATGGTGAAGGCGTTTAAGGAAAGACTTGATGTGGCACATAGTCCCATGGTCTACTTGACAGGGTGGTTTTGGGTCATAGGTTGGACCCAATCATCTCAGACACGCTGCCCAACATAACTGATTCTGTGACCAGGCTAAAAATACCATGCTGTATTTTTGTGACCTACACAAACCAGGCAGCCTGTAAAGACACCGAGGCTGCTTTATGCTGCCCCTTGCTTAGGCATGGAGGCAGCCAGGGTATGCTGAGGTCCAGGGAGAAGAAGGAGGAAGAGGAGAACAACCCAGTACATCCAAGAGGAAATATATATCTGTTGGTGGAAATGGGGTTTCTTACAATGAGCGACTCCGACCTGTGTTCCCACTTGCCATTCACACCTTAGTGAAAAGAGATAGTAAAGGTGTTTCTCTGGCAGCCTTGATGCCTTTCTTCCACTATAAAAGCTTGTAATCTGTGACTCTGTACGGTTCCAAGTGAAAATCAAGAGTATTTTCCACTGGTAAATTGTATTACAGCATTGTCATGGGTTAGTACAGTTTACTTTTTTAGTCATAGAGGAATGTGGAGTGATTTTCTGGGTCAGGACCTGGGAATTGCTTTAGAAAGGACAAGGACCTATCAGAGGGTTAGTTGGAATATTGGCATCTGTTCTGACCACTGAAAATTGTCAGCTACGACTTTGGGAAGTACCATATAAAACCCCTTGATTTCCCGTAGCTGGGCCTTTTCCTTCTTTCCCTTGGCCAGAGAGAGACAGGTAACATCGAGTTGGGCCTGCTGTTTCCCCCCTTTTTGGGGGGGATCTGGCCTGAGGCCTGGCCGGATTCCATCAGCTCCCAGGTGTGGGGGGGAAGGAGAGGTTGCTGCTTTACAACAGCTACTTTCTCTAAACTTCCCTGGAGCAGGGAGAGATCTCTACTAGGCCCCTAATAAGAGCTATGGGCACCATTTGGCTGAGGCTGCCCCGATCTACACTGAGAAGGCATTTATGATCCTGCCTGGTTTTTTGTAATTCCGGACTGCCTGGGTGCTCCGATCTCTGATGTTTCTGTGTGAGTTCTTCCTCCCTCACCAGTGCAGCCTTGAACATCTAACACCAAAAGCTACAGAGGGAGAGAAGACGACTCTGGGCCTATTTAACCCTTTCCTGGCAACATGAAGCTTCCAGAGCTCGGTCCTTCTCTGAGACAGAAAAGAAAGGGACAGAGTGACCATAAAGAAGAAACAGTATGAAGTGAGTAGAGCAAGAGTGAAAAGATTATTGGGACAGGGGGTTGAGGAGCTGGTTGTTTCACTCTTATTTGAGCCATGGAAATGAACTCTATATTTAGATCATTCCTTTAAATCATGGGAAAGATATGCATTTGGGGAGATGATTGTTTAGATTTGTGTGTGGATTTGAGCAAAGGTGTTTGTGATGGACTAAGTAATATTAATCCTATAAGATGCTTGAACAGAGATAGAGATGAGAAGCTCTCTGCACCAGTGAAGAAGTGAGAGGATATCTCTGTGATGATCCCTTGAGATGAAGAATCCTTTGCTTTAGAGTTATTCATCTTTAAAAGGTGACAACCCAGTATGCAAAAGTCTAAGACCCATGACCCATAAGCAGCTTGGGAACCTGCTAATGGGAGGGGTCACAAAAGCAGGTTTCTCCGGGCGGTTGTTTTTGTGACAGTTAAAAAACCCACAAGAGAACTGTTCTAGGTTGTCAGTGGGATCCATGACTCTAAGAGAGACTCTTCCCCTGAAGAACTGATGAAAGACTATTGTCAGTGAAACTGACTGAAAATTACAAGTTTTGTCTCTTTATGTTGTTTTGTAGGAAAGTGAACAGTTTGTAAGAGGAGGCAAGAGTGTTTTTGGATTTTCATTCTGTTTTGTTATAGTTTTTTTTCCCCAACTTTCTTTCTCCATTCTCTCAGTGTGCGTTAATAAAACTATTTGTTCATTTTTAAGGTTGAGCCTGCTTTGCTTTTCTTCTAGTCTCTCTCCCACAGAAAAAGAGTGAGTACTAAAACCAGAATTTAGTGAACATGAAACCAATATATTAATTGGTGTTTCCGACCGGTTTTCAAAATTAAAACCATTACAAGCATGTAGCCCCTCTATCTGCAAGCAGCACAGTTGATCCCTCCAGCCCACGTACCAGTGTTTGTGCAGTCTCCTGAAAGTACCAAGCAAAGACAACCCTCTGATGTCCCACAGAGTATTACTGAAGAACTATCTTTGCATATTTATTCTTCCCCAGCTAGTTAGTTCACCTTTATACTTTTTTAAAAAAGTAATTGCTATTGTAATGGGGATTTTTTGTTTGTTTGTTTGTTTGTATTTGTTTGTTTGTTGGTTTGGGGGTTTTGGGAGGGGTTGTTTGTTTGCTCTGTTTTGGGATATTTTGGGTTGTTTTTTTTTTTTTGGGGGGGGGGGTATTAATGAAGGCTTATTCTGACAGACATCTCCATCTTCCTTGATATATATAATCTTGCCTATCTCTATGTGCACTTTAATAATTTATTTATATACCAAACCTAAGGATAGCTTGTTACCTGTGAGGTTACCTATTGACAGAAAAGAGGGCAAGGTAGACAGCAGAGAACAGTGAAAAATCTCCTGAAATCAATACATATTTCAGTAATTCTAAGAAGGCATTTAAACAACCTCTCAGTGTAAGAAAGTCAGTATTTCAAAAGCAAACACAAGTGAGTTCCTCCCTTAAAATCTGCTACATATAGCATCTCATTACATTTGTTAGGCTTAGCAAAGGCCCCATGCAAGTAGAAGGGAATATTAATCTCCACACTGTGTTGCAGTAGCTGTAGCAAGGAATACATTTCCTTTCCCTAATGGATGGCACATTGCTCAGCCACACCTAGGATTCCACAGAACTGGCAGGGAAGATAACTCATTTACTCTTCTAAAATTATCACAGAAATGGGTTAGGAGAATATAAGCAACATGGGAGGTAGGACTGATCTAAGGAAATGTGCAGCTGGTGGAAGCTTATTAGGCCAAAGCACCAGAAAATGAAAATGTAGATGACTGAGCTGGTAATCCACACAATGTACTTGATGCAGTGCTGAAGAGAAAGGATTATTCTTCTAAATCAGGGTGTACTATTTGTCCTGGCACAGTATTCAAGCTCAAACCAAGAACCTCTGCTGAGCCTGTTCTGTCCCAGACACAATGCTAGAGCACTGTCCAGCTCACCTCCCAGTATCACTTCTGAGTACACTGGCCATGCACTCAGGGATGCACTAACCCTTCTCTGGGTCATTCCAGCTCCTCTCTGTGCATGTGTGCGCCCACATACCCCCTCCATCTTGGTAAGGAACACATCATACACAGGATCAAACCTCTTGGGCACTGTGTCAAATCCTAAGAAGTCCCTGTAATGAGACCTCCTATTAAACTACATATCAGGCAGCAGTAATTCATTACCTGAACAAGAGAGAAAATGCAGACAGTTCTGAAGAACCCACAGGTTTCATACACTTTGAACACAGAGATGCATTTTCACCTTAAAAAAAAGCCCAAGAAGTTAAACTTTTTAAAATACCCATTACTGAAGAATGGGAAAAAATTCAGGGGCTTACAGTGAAATGTATCCAGGGGTATTTGGACTCTCTGAGATTCTAATTCAGGAGGAAACTTAGCCAAATATCTAATTCTGTTCTTGTGAGGGTGGATTGAACAACAGTGAATATATACTACATACAAATGTTTCTTCAAGCAACTGAGGATGTGATCTTAAAGAGTTTGACCAATTACCAGAGCACTGTTCACAAGAACTGGATGTAATAGAGAAAAACTTATCTCCCCAAAATATGGATATAAACTTTGTGGTTTAGTTTGGTTGAACATTCTATTTGCAAACTACGCAATTATTCACAGTTACAGTAAATCTGAAATTAGCAATACTTTCTGCAGTCTTCAGTGTCGTATGTCCTACATTAAAGCAAACAAGAATATGAAAATTAAAAATTATGAAATTACTAACCATGGTACTCTTTATCATTAAAGAGTAGATACAGTAAGCAGAGAATGTTTTATGTGTGGGAATTACAAAATGGTGGTATAACATAAGATAATGGGGTCATGTTACCCAGTTGTTTTACAGTTCACCTACTCTAGTTTTTCTGCTAAAATCCATTATTAGACAAGGCAGGACCATACCCCAAAGCATTAACATATGACAAAGGTACACCCAGGATGTCATCTGTGCCCACCACTGTCAATAAAAGCTGCTTCTTTAGCACTGAATGTTCTCAGCTTTTTAGGAACAAGAGAAGACTCTGTATTTTGCTGTTTTCCTTCACAGCATGTGTACTATTATCAGCTCTTTTCCTTAACTCATCATAATCATAATCACAATGTTAATGACAAAACATTTTCAGGCAGGAGAAACTAACACAAGCCTATAGGAGCACAAAACCATTTTACATAAGCACTTTTGATTGGTAACTGTACAAAACAACTGTGACAATTTGTACTTGAATTTTATTATGGAATGAAAGGTCACATCACAAAAGCGGTATGTAAGAAAATAATTTCAGAAACCTACAGAAAAACCCTCACTTTTTATGAATTCTGTCGATATGATGTATCTCTTCTTCTCCTGTTCCTTCTTTTCAGTGACTAGATAACAAAGACCAGAACCAAAATTTGCTATTTACTATTAACTGTATCTCAGAGAATGAAATATATCATCACAAATTGAAAATTAAGTAACTAAACTTGTTGCTAAGAAATGCAGATGTGCTATTCTGACATAAAAACATTACAATCAAAGGCAATTTCAGTACCAAGTAAAGTTATTGTTCATACGCACTACTCTGGCACTGCACATTCAGCAGACACATCTGCACTCCTGCAGATGTTTCTTCACTGAAAGACAAAAATCCCCTGAAGTACATAGTCTAAAACAGATACTAATATCTTTGTTATCTCGGCTCTGTTTTCTGCAATAAACATAAGCCAAGAATTTTCATGTTTGTATTCCAAACTTTGAAAATGAGATAATGTGGTGAAGAATCAAACTATCACATCACAACCTTAAATGTGGGCCCCAGCTTTTAAAAATACTGGCTTTAGAAAACAAGGATGTTCAAATTCCAATACAAGTAGACACTACTCAATTAATCACATTGGAAAGCCTGACTTAATTTTTACAGCATAGGTTTCTTTTGTGTTCAGATCACAGCAAAAGGTACAAAATCCTGGTTTAGTGCAAACTGATTATTTTACCAGAGAACTCAGCAGACCAGTTATCTGAGTGGGTAAGCCTTCATTTTTGTAAAAGGAGCTGCTCCCTCTGCTCACAGTAGAGAGTCTGGCAGAAAGTACCTGTAAAATTCTGGAGAAACCAGATCCGCACAAAGACTTTCTGAACACTTCTTTAACTGATTTGTTGAGAAAAATTTAAATGGTCTTTCAAAACTAGGAACAATTTGTCTATTTTTCAGTCATCAAAAGTGTATATGTATGTTTAAAAAGTCACGTATATTTTAAAAGTCTCATAAGTCACGCTTAAACATAAATGGATTCCTCTGTGGTCAAAATTCCAAAATTAACAGTTCTGCTGCCTACTACCTTTACTATCCCTATACTTTACTTTACTTTATACTATACTTTAAAATATAATTTTAAAACAACTTTTGCTGATGCCAGAGAAAAATCTCTAAAGTGTACTATATTTTGCAGATTTTTTTAAGATTACTTCTTTAAAAGGTTAATATGATAAATTCTTGTGGCAAAAATCTCAGTGGCATAGTAATTCTTCAAGGTTGCAATCCGTGGTATATAGAAGCATCATACTGATGCAACACTACAGCATAATCAAATCCTCGTATCTTTATGATTACTGAATCCACAAATTTGTTTGCAAGTCAAATTTGATCTGCCTTTTGTCCCTGCCTTGACATAGACAAATACTACAGACATGCCTGGGATAGTCAAACCATGGCATATCTGTCATCAGTGAGTAAGTACACTGTTGGGAAGGAGGAAGCCAAAAAAACCCTATAAATATGATTGCCTCTATTCTGAGAATGAGAAACCTGTAAGTGAGATAGAATTGAAAGTAAGTTTTGATGTTTGAGGTGTATTAGATACTGGATCTCTGGGAAAACAGTTATGTGACCATCTGAAAGTTACCTGCAGCCAGACCCAGAGGTCAAATGGAATGTTCTGTCTCACCCCCCAATGTGTGGTTCATCCCACACCTGTACCCCTCCCCTGAAGTATCAGGTATCTGTAACCCCATTGGCACAAGTCCTGTTCCAGCCCACCTTGAAGACCCCTGATAAGGGGTCCCAGGGGGGCTGTACGGTCTCTTTGCTTGCAACCTTCCCTGAGGACTTTCCTCTCTTGGAATTTCCTCTCCCTACCTCTCCCTTCCCCCACCTCCCTAGGCCTTGCCACGAGCTGCAGCCTGGCAGCTTAGAGCAAGGCCTCATATCCCTTACAATAAACCTCATCTTCTAAAACTCAGCTTCAGAGATCTCTCGTCTACATTCATCTACACCGTCCTGGAGTCCTCAGCAGCAAGAGGCATATTTCTACAGTACACCACCACCATTGATTAAACAAGTTTTATTCCACATCTGGCACTGCAATCTTTTTGGTCCTGCATGTATCTATTTGACATCACTTTCTAACAATACCTAAAATATATGAAATGCAAAAAAACCTGCAAGATGAAAATCTATATTCTTAGGATTATCTCAAGTTTTCCATTGCCACTGGTTTAGTAAAAGCAGTACAACTAATTTGCCTCACAACCACCATATCCACCACATCATCATCAATCCCACATCCCCATATACACCTGCAATTCATCCAGGCATAAAAAACACAGAATAATTTTTATATTAGACTTGCAATGTAAATGGCTTGTTTATCCCTGATTGCTTCCATCCACAAAGTAATCTAAAATTAACAGTAAACTCTCTACATGTGAAGCCACATCTTATACACTGAATGTTGATCTGCAAGACGTACAGTTTATTTACTATTTTAATCACACTCTTTGTACAGCATGGCACAAGAACTCAACTACATCTACAGCAGATGCACATGGTTACATGCATCAACATCAGCCAGCCTGAGCATGAAATGATTGTCAGGTGGCCTGAAAATGCAAGACTGGTGAGTTGGCCTTTTTTATTTGGTTTTGCTGGTGGGGTGCCTTTTTTTTTTTTTTTCTTTTTTTTTATTTTTTCTTTTGTTTCTTTTCTTTTTTCTTTTGTTTTCCTTTTATTTTTTCTCTTTTCCTTTTCTTTCCTTTCTTTTTTGCTTTTTTTTTTTTTTATTACCCAAGGGCTCTATTGCAGAGGGAATGTTTGAAAAGTCACTTCAACCACATCCTGTAATCAGAACATCTGGAGCACAGATCTGCAATTAGTCATCCTGGGCACTGGACTTTATCTGACCAAATACTGTACAGCAATGAAGATGATAAGATTGGATTTCATCAAGGAAAAGAAGCATAATGAAATACTGCTGGTATAGTCATAAACCGCTGAAGCACTTAGCTGTGGTGTTAATTCTGTATTCTGCACTTTATGAAAGCACAGCAGGTTTAAAGGTTATAGGACCTGAGAGGCTAAACACTGCTATTTTAGTTAATGTTGCTCTGCTGGTGCCTAAAGCTGGGCTACAGTCTACACTAGCTTCTGCAGCAGCCTAACAGAGTAAGATCATATCTGTGTGATTTCCAGTAAGTTCTGAGTAATGACAACCTAAATTTCATGGATACTTTATTTGAATGTCGTACCCTTTCTTTTCTTTTCATTATGACGTCACTGGTAAAATAAAGGTAATATTGAAAGTACGAACTACCACCTTAGTTAAAAAATAGCTGGTTTATAGAACCTATTCCCCATACTTGCATTACATACTACCATTTGCATTCAAAAAAGAAGCAGCAATTTTACAGTGAGGAGCAGCTCTTGGAAACATGGAGCTGGGCCATCAAGCAGACAACTTTTTAATCCCACCTAATAATTACTGTAGTATATTTTCTTAATCTAGAAGTTTATCCCAGTGCATATAAAAGAATAAACACTGCAATAACTGAAGAAGTCTTGTTTCCCTATGACCCCATGTGCCTAATACACAAAAGAATACAAGCTACTTCCATCCCTGTCATGTCTCCTGCATCCTTTGTTCTGAAGCCTGATGGGCTGTATTGATTCGGGAAAATCATTCAACTTCTTGGAAAACTGGACTCTAGCTTATTCACCACCATCTATTCCTTTCTCATGAACACAGCTGGTCAATATTCAGTTGAACGGTAAGCTAAAAGAAGCTCTGGTTTAATTTCTTTTTCCTGCCTCCCTAGCAACATTATCCTTTTCCAGCTTTAGTATTAAAAAATCCCAGCATGTTAAGAAAACATGTAGCTGAGGTTAGCTGAAATGATAGTTGCCCTGGACAAAGTTATGACTGAAATGCTGGGGGCAGTTGGTTCTGAAGACAGGACAGCATCTAATCAAAGAGCTCATGTCCCTTGTTAGTTATAATGATAGCTGTTATATATATACATTTAGTGCATATACTTCTTCTAAAGCTCGTCTGCCTAACACATAACCAGTGACCAAGATCTAAATGAAAATGTAGAGCCAAAAGAAATATAAATGGTCTTAATCAAATACAAGGCTAAATTTCATACTCATTAAAAGACCAATAAAAGACTCAATGAAATCTAGGTAGTACCCCAGAAATTACATCAGGTTGGGTCCCAAATGGCTTGTTGATTTATCCACAACTAAATAGTTCTACTAAAATATGAGCTGCTTAGAGTTGTGATTTTGAAAACTATGAAACCACAACAACCCACATAAATTTTTCCTGCCAGATTTATATCAAAATGATTACAATTTGGCAGGACTAGGAAAACTTTTGGATAAACCACTTGAATGGTTACACCTCTTGAATGTCAGACCACATGACTGCAGTGTTTACAGGAAAATGTGCAATTAATGTTATTATAAACTAACCATAGGCTTCTGACCTCTGGAGTGCAACTAAAAAATTAGATTTTGTGCAGCCCTTCGCTTTTCTTTGGCCAGAGTAACTAAACAACTTCACTGTTGCACTGCAGCTTGAGAATAAAACTGCAGCCTTACTTTATTTCAGCTGATACTAAAAATGCAAGTTGAAAATCATTTAACATCTGTGTGTTCTTAAAAAACCTGTATCTGTTTCAGAAATATTCTGTTTCTAGCAGATTTTTTTTCTTTTCACTTCAGTAATCACAACTGTGATTCACATAGCCTGACACCGAAAAGTGTCATGGTCTCAAGTTTAGAAGAAGGAAATGCTGTTTTGTAATCCCCTGATCTTCCCACTCACTTCTCAAGAAGTGTTATTTCAGCTCCTATGTTGCTGGCCTGCTGAACACACAGACACTCTTCTGACTTCTTGCAGAGCAAAAGAAAAAGCCCCACAATCCACTGCCTTTGCTTGTACTCCAAGACCATATGTCACTTGAGATAAGCAACAGAACACAAGGCTTTTCAACTAATCTGTCACACTTGCTTCCTGCAACTTTATATTAATTACAGGAAATCTTCGGCTACTTACTTCTTTCCCAAACTCTTTCTCCCTTAAAAGCAAGTAAATAGCAAAGCAAAACAAATCTGGAGCATGGGGGAAAGAGCTATTGTTTCAATACAAGAAGTAGCGCCAAAAAAAGGGAAAACCAAAACAAATTTTTCTCACCCAGACAAGCATTCACGAGTTCCTTTTAAGAATTATCTGCCCCATTTCTATTCTTTTTCTCAGACACCAGACCACAGAAATACTGTTTTCATCAGCAGACTGTTGAGAAACAGCTGCAGAAATGGGGAAGCTGGTATAAATTTATGCACATATGCATGTGTGTATGTATCTAAACCAGAAAATCCTGACAAAACCCCCAAAACCTCTTAAAGAGCTCAGACTTTTTTCTTCCCCTTCCTAAGGCAAGTATTAGGGTATCTCAACTGAAGTTCATCTCCCAGCTCTGAACTCTGCTGCTGTAGGAACTTGATGAGTAAAACCCAAGCAAGTAACAGATGACAAAATGCACCTAATAAGCCTTCAGGTGTCTTTGGTGATTAGTTTCCCAGCTCTGTACACCATGATACAAAGCTGCCAGGTGCAACCACTGGTACAATTATTTATCAAGCCATAGAGTAGCTAATGAAACATAAAGAAAGGTAAGGCAGAAGAGAGACAATTAATGGAAAAGAAACAGCATGATTAAAGAAACAATTCCAATCCCAAACCATGAAAATTTTTCCAAATCTGTAGACTGCAGATACCAGAACTGCAGTCGAGCCAGACAGACAATTCCACTAAACCTCAAAGAGCTGCTGCTGATCCCTGTACCTCATCAGGACTGAGAAGCAGAGCCCCTTCTAAATTACAAAGCCCCTTCTAAATTAAAAAGTCAAAGAATTTATTTGCTTTTGTGTCAGCTTTGGATCCTTTTCATCTCCAGCTTCCAGGCTCAAGAGAGAACACCCTCCTGTAGCTCTGCTGGCAGCCAGCTGTGGGCCTCAGTAAATTATAAAGCCTCCTAACAAGACATTCTTTACAAAGGCCAAGTGCAGTTAGTAGACATGATAACTTCTCTATTATTCCACTCACTAGAATTTAAAATAGCAATTTAAAGCAGTGGCAGAAAACACTTAAATCTACTGCACTGCATTTTGCATCTCTCTCTCTCTCTCTCTCTCTCTCTCTCTCTCTCTCTTTGCATTAAGCTTCGCAGATTTCATGAAGAATTCATTGTCTTCAGCCGGGGAAAAGGGTAAGCAAACACCTAAGACAGACACATCCAAGACAAAGGGAGGGAAATAACATTTGGGATTTCTTCTGCAAAACTCCCTTAGGTTTTCTTTCAATAGCTAATAGGAGACAAACAATTCTTTCATTTCGTTTGTGGGACTCACAGGGACACATCCTTTATGTTTGGGAATATAAACTCTATTAAGATCTTATTACAGTAATATGCCACCAAGAAACCTCACGGCAAAATACATAAAGATGAAAGTGGCGTATAGTCAAGCATTGGGTGTACGCAGGAGTCCTGTGAAAAGTGTGAATGATGAATTCTTCTTCTAATTCTTTCCCACTCATGCACCAAAAAGGAATAAGCCTGGCATGGCCCAGCCAAGCACTCCCATTTTTCCTCTATCTAAAAAAGCAGATCAAGAACCTTATGAATCTGGGCTCTTCTTCCTACATAATTGCTTTGGTTTAGAATTTGGTAAAACCTAATTTTAAGGGTTTTTGTTACTATAGCTAACAGATTATAAACCAAACTATGCTTGAAACTTTACCTTCTGGATTTGAAACAAATATTATGCACTGGCAAAGCTATATGCTACATAATTTTTGCAGTTCTTATACCACAAACTAGTTATTTTCTTTGAAAAACAGTGGGCAGTTCTATCCTTCCCATTATAAAATTCTTGCCATTTTGTGGTGGAAAAGATGTCCCCAGCAGTCAAAAGTGTTTCAGTTACACACTTAAGATACCAGTTCAGTTTTGTAAACAAGCCTAATGAACTGTGACTAATAGTGTTCTCCTTGAGTAGAAGTAAGGTAAAAGGGCTTTTGTTAGCATCTAGTGAAGCGAAGTAGTCATTTTGCTGGAACAGAACAAAAATGAGCTACTTGTCAGCTAACCTACTTCAATAGTGTCAAAATTCTGCAGAGAAGTTCACCATGATTTTCTTTCCTATATTTTAAATTATCTTCCAAGTGGGTAAACTAGCACAGCTTCTAGTTAACCAGCTGGCTTACTCCACATGATCAACAATACTGATGCAACGCAAAGGCAAGCTACCAGCAAAATGAGTACCTACTAGAGATGAGTACACTTTCTGTGAGACTCTCCTTCTCTTGCCAGAAACTGGTTGAACAATTTTCCTGTAAATATACTTTGTGCATGCTGTTCCAGCTTCTCCACTTACTAATAGCAGCCTGGCTAGTTTACCCAGGCCTCCTGTGATCTGTGTCTCTACTACAGCCCCTCTTGGCTTTTTCATGCACTGGAGCCGATCAACCTTTGACCCCCATGGGTTTAGAAACAAAACTAATTAGACACTGAAGACAGCCCAGTGTTGCATAAAATGCAGGCAAGAAACTTAGAATGCTAGGAAACCTAACATAATCAGCTAAAATCTCTATATTTCTTTTGGCAATGTAGCATCCCTTAAAGGATTATCATAAGCCTGCTCTCCCTCATCAAAAGTACAACAAGCATAATGACAGAAACACATATTTCTATACTGGGAGACTGTTTTCCCCTGTCATTGAGGAAAAAAAAAAAAAAAAGAAAAAAAGACTGGACTTTCAGACATGATTCAATTATTTCTTTGGTCACACAAACAGTTTCAAGATCAAGCTTGCTTTATTCCAGAATCTACACACAAATTTCTGTATAAATTATTGACTGCACTTTGCCCTCATCTGAAATGTCGGCCCCTGAGGCTGATAAGCTCTGACCCCAGGTGACACATCCAGCCCTCTCACAAGAGGCAGGAACATTATTGCTTTGCACTGAGGACTGCAGCCCAAGAGCCAATCAATCAAGCTCCCTGACAGCTTTTACAGCCTCCTCACATTAAACCTAAGTCAGACTCCAGGGCTCCTATTGTTCACGTTATTCTTTTCTTCCTCTGCTCTGATGAAGTTAGAGCAAGTCCAAGGCTTCAATGAGAAAGAAAGGCTATTATGAGCAGCTCAGATTTTATTGACTCTGAGCTGTACAACAATGGTTCCAAAGCCTTTTTCTTGAAAGCAAGACATTCCTAATTGCTAATAATCATAGGCAACAAAGATCAGTCCTTAGACTCACTTATATGAAAGAAAGGGGTAACGCTGAAACAGACAGGACTGTCATCTTTACATAACGAGAAAGATTTTGGAAGATAATTTTATGCACACCAAGAAAGATAACCTTTCAGTCACACAGAACTGTTATACGTACGTTGTCGTGTACCAAAATATAGCTTGTGTATTAGAAAACCAGTGACCCTAAGAGATTTGATTAAAAATATCCCTAGTGGAGTTGTGCTATGCTAACTGTGGACAAATGGATATTTTCTTCTTTAGTCACCCTACAGTATTTCAAGATCAATATCACATTGTGCTCAAAATGGAAAAACACTTTCAGAACTAATCATGATGTCATTTTTTCCTAGTGTTGTTCTGTTGATCTGAAGATCATTTAAGTGGGACTTCTACATGTGTGACATGGAAGAACACTGACTTGTCTTTGAAAACATTTGCCCTTCCTTATTACTATTAATTTTAAACAATGCTGTATGATTTCAGCTGCATGTATAAATCTTAATACCACCAACAGGTGCTGCTGCCACATACACAAAAACCTTTTCTGTGTAAGAATTTCAACAATTGTGTGACATGACTAGATTTTGCAGCTGGCAAAGTCTTCCTTGTCTTTTTGGGCTTTTTTCTGGGGAACTTTTTGGGGTTTTTTGGGGGGGAATGAAGACTTAATTACCTTCTTAAACTTGAATACCAGCACTAAGGCAGTGAGACATATTTTCACTCACACTGCTTCATCCACATATTTTTAATTCTCCGACTTCAGAAGTGCACTGAACTGGTATAAGACCCAGAGAGCTTTCTGTGAAGGTGGTGGCTGAAAGAACAGCAGTTTCCTTTTGCTATATCCTCTGACACAGGAGCTTGCCTTTTCAGCTGTCATTCAGTCCAATGTGGCTTTTCATACAAAACCAGAGGAGATCAAGTGCAGACTAAAAGCTTGTTTCAAATGAAGGATTCCTCACCCTCCCTGCCTTTCGGCTGAAAGCATATTTACGCCCTGAAGAATGAGAACTCGTAACTCAGAGTCCATCAAATAGCTTGTTTTTAGATTGTGGTGAAGATGAAGTTTCACAGTTATTTTGGTGGACATCTGAATAAATAGAGCAGTAAGCACTGGTGGCACTGGAATAGCATAATAAAAATTAAAAATACAGTGGGCTTTTCAATTTATTTATGTAGACACTGTGAATCAAATAGCCACAGTATTAGTAACTTTTTATCAATGTTATTTTATTTACTTTGTTTCAAAAAGTACCAACGTTAATTTTCTTGTCCCTACACAGACATAAAACACGACTGAAAAAAACCAGCCAAGCAGTGTGAAAAAGGTAAGCACTGCAGCACCTGGGACTGTACAGGACTTGTAATGTGCAAGGATTCCTGTTTACAGTGTTGTCAACTAGCTTTCACTCCCAGGCACTGTGCTCAGCATGAGCATTTTTTTAAGGGAAATAAATGTAATGCTATTCAACTTACAAAGCCGACAAGTAATGCTGCTATATTTAACCTAAATGCTGTTTTTCATAGATACTCTGAATGATATCTAATTTAGAAAAATGACGGTGATTTTGCTGAGCTTTGCAAAATCAACACCCATTTTAGCTGAACAAAACAAAAGGCTGCTGAAGCACATTTATCTCCCTGATGATGAATATTCACTAAGTACAGCCCATAACCCACCTACTCAGAGCAGCTTTAGACAGCTAGACTAACCCAAAGACCCTTACCATTTAATGAACATTCATAGCCAACAAATCTTTTACCAACAGCCTGATGACTGTTGCTCCTTTGGACTCCAGGTCCAAAAGAGAAATTCGTCATAGCTTAAATAAATTTTACAGATGTAAACACAATAAAGAAAACAGGGCTTTTAAAAAACAAAGATCGACAGAGCAGAAAGCTTTTCCTCAAGACTGTGCGCAGGCGCACGGGGCTTCTGCTGAAGTAAAATAGACAATGAAGGTTAGGAAGCATGAAATGACAGCCCTCTTTGCTTTTCAGGGAACGTAAATTTTATTCACAGAACGTAAATCTCAAAGTCACGGTTTTCAATCTGTATGCATGAACACACAAGATTGATTTCAAGGAGATTTGGAAGTATTTAACTCATGGCTCAGAGATGCAAATCTCATCTTGTACAATCATTATTGTAAAAATAAGAGAAAAAAGATGGGTGACATTTCAAGGGCTCTGCCTATAGGTTTTCATTTTTCAGATAGTCACAGATCATTAAGCTTCCATTTCAAATATGGACATGTCTGTATTGAAGCACACAAATAAAGCTGTGTAAGTTCAGCAAGTATTAGGGCAGCTTAAAATTCTCAATGAATAATACAGCCTAAATGAATGACAATTCTGAATATGTTTGCCACAACATAAGATGCCCACGACTAAAACAGTCCTCCCTAAATGAGCAGGAAAACACAGTTCAAATGCTTCAATAAACATGGCAACAGACCTAATATGGACGCAGTGCTTAAAAATTTTTGGAAATGCAAATAAATATTTTTTGACTTTGGCACATCTGTTGCAGCTCAGTGAGTGGATTTCTCTTAATTCAGTACCTCTTTCACGACACTTCATTGCTTGTCATAAAATCAGTCAGGTAGAAAAAAACCTGTTGTTAAATTAAAAATCCCAACCCACAGATTTTTAAGCATGGTGTATCAAGTTAATACACTATACCATTAAAAAAAAATCTCAGAAGTGCAGCCTTTTCTAACAGAAAACAGATCTCTTCTTGAACACAGATGAGGTTCCCCTGTGTCAATAAACATAAACTGATTCTGTTTAAAATGCAGAGGAAACTGGTTAATTTCTATCTCAATAAAATTTATGAAGCAATAAAAACTTTGCAGTACAAGCAGTGTGGTTTGTTTCACTTCCTTGTCACATGAGCTAATAAGGAAAATCCTTCCCTTCATTCTGTTATGCAGATTTGTGCTGAAGAGCACACCATACCCTGACCATAAGCCCCAAGGGCCTAATTCTGATTTCTACACCTCACCTGCTACTACTTCATGAATTTTGGAAGAAACATTTTCATTTCCCATCTTTGTGATGGCAGTGCTTGTAAACTTGATCACCACTACACTGTGAATTGTGCTTAGTAATGCAGTATAACTGATTGGGGGAGGGGAGGAAAGAAAGAAATGTCAGGTCTGAACTAGGGTCATGCTAGTATCATCCTTCACTCTCTACTTATGACACTGAAAATGGCTACAAAAATGAATTTTTGCAAATCCCTGCCTAGGAGCAAGAGGGAGGGGAAATGAACTGAATGCTTCAAAATATATGCCTGTAAGAGCAGGAGCAGAAAAGACTGATAAAGACTTTAAGAACAGCATTTAGTCAGATTAAGTACAACTCCTCACCCTATGTTTTATTGTCATTTATGTTCCTTCTGGCCACACAAAGAAAGCTGCTTCTGACAGGCCATAAAAGTAAGACTTCTGGGAGTGTTTTGTTCTTTCTCTTCAAATTCTCTGATGCATTAGTTTTCTGATCTCTCTCCTAATATAAAACTACAGCTCACTCCTTACATGATCATCTTTGTCAGAACAACTTCCACTTAGACAGCAGCTAATCCACTACAGCTAATGGTTTCTGTCAGGAGGGAAGCAAGGGAAATGATGCCATCATTTACTACATGGAATAATCTGCATATCTCAAATGGACCTCCCCTTTCATTAAATACTAGTGTGATATATCAAAACCTTATAAAATCTACCTCCCTCAGTCCTAATCTGTGAATGCGGTTTCATTTAGCCAATGCATTTCTTCTTATACCCCTAGCGATTGTGGGGGGTCACTGGAGTGGTTATTCACCATCCTACTGGCTGGGAGACAAACGCATGGTATGACTGCTCTTATGCTCTGGGCTCTCCACACTATGTACATGGTTAGTATCTTTCAATTCACCCACTTGCCTTATGAAGAGGAGTCTTGTATTTCAGGAGACAAGGTTGCCTGAAGAGATGGGTAATCACCCACCATAAAGAATTTAACAAGGGAAAGTGCCAGATTCTGCATCTGGGGCAGAACAACCCTGCATGTACAGACAGACTGGTGAATGAGAGGCTGGACAGAAGAAATGAGTGCAGTAAAGGGCCTTGAGTCTGGGGGTCCTGGTCAATGGCAAGTTGAACATGAGCCAGCAGTGCCCTGACAGCCAGAAGGTCTCCCATATCCTGGGGGCATCAGGCACAGCATCACAGCTGGGCAAGGGAGGGGATTGTCCCGCTCTGCTCTGACCTGGGGCAGCCTCACGTCCAGTGCTGGGGGCAGTTTTGGGTGCCACAATACAAGGAAGACATTGAGCTGTTAGAGAGTGTCCAAAGGAGGGCCATGAGGATGCTGAAGGGCCTTGAGGGGAATCCGTGTGAGCAGTGGCTGAGGTCACTGGGTCTGTTCAGCCTGGAGAAGAGGAGACTGAGGGGAGACCTCACTGCAGGTACAGCTTCCCCGTGAGGGGGAGGGGAGTAGCAAACACTGATGTCTTTGTAGTGCCCAGTGACAGGACACAAGGGAGTGGCCTGAAGTTGTGTCAGGGGAAGTTTATGCTGAATATTAGGAAAAGGTTCTTCACAAAGAGGGTGGTTGGGCACTGAAGCAGTCTGCCCAGGGAGGAGGTCACAGCACCAAGCCTGACAGAGCACAAGAAGAATCTGGACAATGCTCTTGGGGTACATGGTGTCTTCTTGGGGTGTCTTGCCTAAGGCCAGGAGTCCAGGAGTTGGACTTGATGATCTTTGTGGGTCCCTTCTAACTCAGCATATTCTGTGATTTTATGAAGATGACCATCTGAAACCACAAAAGTAATCTGCAAATGTTATACCATTCTTGCTTTTTGTTCTCTTATGCTTTCTGTGCAATATTCACCAGCAGATTAAGACCGCTTAAAAGGAAGGATAAAGTAGAATCTCTCAGATTCAGGGCATTTCATCAGGTAAAAAAAGCAGCACTGACAAAGGAAGGGTGGCAATGGGGAAAAAAAGGCAGACCTACATATGTCTCCCCCCATGGGCTCCTGTTGATGAACCACATCTCTAAGCAGTAGACAAGCAAATGCAGTAACAACAGATGCCACAAGAAGAAGTTTGTAACACTTCAGAAAGGTGTGAAGGGAATGACAGTTGGCTGCCTTTTTCAAATTTCTGGCAAAAGCCTCTCTTCACCCAGAAGGCAGCGAAGGCTGTGGCACTTTTTCCTCACAGTTTCACTGTATTCAGAGGTTTTCTCAATGATCTTTAAGTATTTTATTCAAATAATTACTTAGATTACAGAGGCTGCTTTTCTTCTCATAGACTTTCCCCTGTGACAGACAGAGAAGAGTACTAGAGATTGAAGTAAAGTCACACATTTGTTTCAGCTGTTCAAGGACACAAGAATACACAGGTCTTTTTGCCTCTTTTGGAACTGAACAAAATTAGGACCTGGTGTCCACTGGTAAGGGAATAATGTCTTTCTCCTGGAAGACCTTTCCAGTTCTGGTTGAAAATCTTCTATAAATGTAATTTTGGGAAAGAGAATTACAATTATCCATGAAAACTCTACAGAAGGAAGAAACTTGCCTCTGAAGGAAGGAACACCAGTGAAGATTTGAAGACTGCATATTTAATAACAAGGACTGATATTCTTGTTAACAAAAATCTGAAACTACACAAAATGGCTACCAGACTACTCAAACCACCCCTCCCCCCAAAACCAACCAAACCAAACAAAAAAACCCCAACGCAAAACCAAAAAAAACCCCAAACCCAAACTAAAACTAGGATTTTAATGTGTTCATGGAATAAATTTGTAGAGGTTTAGTTGTTTTCCCTTCACCATACCAGAGACAGCCCAAATCTGGTTTGCATCTTACTTTTGAGAAGCCTTATTTCATTTTGCATAAGCCCATACACAATCAGAAACTTTTGCTTTTTAGTAGGACACCTTTTGGGGATAGACACATAAAAAGATAGCTTGGTGAACTGAATCAGATTCCAAGGAAGAAGTCTGGAGGACACACAAGAGCCACACCAAAAGAAATCCACATCAGGTTTCTGTGATCTCTTTCCAGCCGAGAGGACTGGCAGGCTGGTAGAAAGCTGCTACCTTTACCTTTCATTTGAATGTTTTGAAAACAGCAGGATTCCATCGAAAAACATCTAGGGCAAGGATTCTCTGTTGCATAACAGGTGCATTCTAATTTTACTGTAAGATGATTTGCAAGCTTACATTACTTTTAGCTTCTGTCCTCTGAAAAGGCCCTTTTTTCCCTTGATAAAATTGCTGAGTGACTAAGAACTGTTTCTAAGAACACCAAAATCTGCATTTGTCCCATCAGAAGTTCCAACTTAACCAAAGAGTTCATAAGGACTATACATACGTTGTTTACACTGATAGGATCCTGAAGATTTGAGCACAGTCATGAAACGATATGTATTTCCTAAATATGAATTCAACAACTATTCCTTTCAAAAAGTTTCATGTTCTTTTTCTGATTTTTTTCATTATTTTAATCACTTACAGACTAGTCAAAAGACTGGACTCTACTTCAGACAATAAAAGTCAAAGGCCAATCTGATAAACTTGAAAAACTGGCAACTGGAAGTAAAACATCCTTAAACCAAAAGGCTGCAAAGTGCTTATTTCAGTAGCTAGACTATGGTAGTTCAGAAATAATTCCAAGTAAAGTTACATCCACAGAGTTTATTTCAAGTACTTTTAAATTTCACAAGTCAACAGCCAGTGTTTTAGAAAAATTAAGACCTATTTTTTCTCTGATACGTCTTTCTTTAGGGGTTTAATATACCCACTCCCAGTAAATTTGGGATTTGCTGACAATGAGCCCATAGACCTGCAAGGATAGGAGGCTGTACTCTATAGAAGGCTGTCAGAAACATTCAAAGAGTAGAAAGATAATTGAATCTCTCCAATATTTAACCATCACATGACAGTCAAGAAAGAACACTTCTAGTAAGATTTAAGCCAAATTTGGTCTTTGTTTTTGAAAGCAAAATTTTATAAAGAACCTTCCAAATTTATCCAGATTTCAGAGATTCACAAAGTCAGCCAATGCAGACATAGAAGATGAAATTGTGTGTAGATTCTAAAGAGCTTTAAACTTACTTTTTTGACTCTACATTTTTTTCACCTGTCCTGCCTAGAGAATGTAGCAGGCACAATCAAAAGTTATATGGTTATTTGTTTTTTGTTTTTTTTTGTTTTTTTTTTTTTAAGGTCTTCGTAATGGGAGATTAGTAAACTATCTGCCTACACAATTAGAGAAGTTTGGGGCTTTCTCTTGATGTCTGTGAGGTAACATACTCTTTCCTTCAGAGAAACTGTAATGCAAAGAGGAATGTAATGCATTTGTAAGCTACTTGCTCATTGCCAAGGAGATTCAAGGTTAAATAACAAAATGCATAATGACTGCTCTTTGGCAAAACTATATGGCTGAACAACTGAGAAATTCGTATGAGGTATTTAAACTTCATAAAACTTCAGGAGTACAAGGGAAGACTGCAGAAAGAACCCAAATGAAGGATGAATCAAAGAGAACATTAGTGGTAAAGCTCACTATTACTCTTTCTCTGTCTTAGGGAAATCAGCTACAGGGAAAACAACACAAAACTAAGAAAATCTTAAATACTATTACCATTGGATGGTAGGAAGAATGAGAAAAGTGGGAAGACTAAGAGTAAAACTCTGTCCCTTTAAGGCTGTCTGCCAACGGTCTTATGTCTTATGTCTGGCATTAAAAAAAAAAAAAAAAAAAAAAAAAAAAAAAAAAAAAAAAAAAAAAAAAAAAAAAAAAAAAAAGACCTGGCCATATCTTTGAGACCTTGAAGAGTTGACTCAGCATACTACCAATACCACTTGAAAAAATAAACAAAAATGCTAATGAAGACTTACTGCTAGAAAAACATTCCATTGAAAATAGTTTGATAAACTGAAGAGCAGTATATTCTCATTACTCTCCAAACTGAAACCAATAGCTGTTCTTACTGAAGGAAGATTAGTGTTATTTATTTATTAGTGCCCCTCTCAGACTTGATGGCATTCTTGGATCTCAATACGCTATTCTATGTTTACAACACTGCCTTCCCTCATTCTTCCTAAGACACCTTTAAAAGACTATGTTGCACAAACGCAAAGGTTACTGGAGAAGCATTCTTCAAAATGATGAAGTATTTACTAGCTAGGTACTGGTATGAAAAATTAAAGCTGAAGCCAAGCACAGGGGTAACTTCCCAGCGAAGCATACCTGCACTCTCCTCTTATTCTTCCTTTAGCTGTATGGATTCAACAGTTGGTCTTCATTACTAGGCTGTCCATAAGAGAGTTGCTCTCTGTTCCATATATGGTTCCCACAAGCCCTTTATTAATAGCTGTCTGCTATAATTTATATATAGTCCTTGTTTTCCTTGTTTAGGCAGAACAATTTCCTATTTATGGCCTTTTAAAAATATTTCACTAATGCCGTTCAACTAATTTTTAATCTAAGGAAAAAAAAAAAAGGAAGAAGGTGACACACCATGCCCTAATTTCCTAGGAAATCTCCAATGTGAGAAGCAAAAAAATCCAAACCAAACCAAAGAAATACAATAAAACAAAAACCCAAAATGAAAACAAGACTCAATTAAGAACTTTCCTGCTCTCAGAACTGGACTATAGAGTGAACAGGACTTTAGGAGTTGCCCAGTCCACTCCCCTCCTACTTCTGAAGCAGAATCAGCATCTATCCTGAAAAATGTTCATACACGTTTTTCTCAAGTGGAAGACTCCACAAGTTGCTAGATAACCTACTCCACAGCCTCATTATCTTTGCTGTTAGAAATGCTTTTCTAATATCTCATTTGAATCTCTCTTGCAACAATTTAAGATTATTGTTTTCTGTCCTTTCTACCATAGTCACAAAAACCAGATCAACTTGTGATAAACAAGATCTCAGCCGACTTAATATCCTCTCCAAACCAAGTAAAAAAACTCCCAAAACAACACCCCCCTCAAAAAAACAACAAAAAACCCAGACATGAAAAAAAACTAAAAAATCCTGTGCCATTAAATAGTGTGATATATTTTCTAACCTATGCTGTGAGGTTGTTTTCAAGGCTGTAAAGCCTTTTCCAGTCAAGATTTGAGTTTGAATAGAGCTGAGGGCAAAATGAAACTTATTAAATCCTGTGATTAGGAACATAATGATATTTACTACTCAATTTCCACCAAACTATAAATGCACTGTGGCTGACCCAGGCATTCTGTCATAAACACTTTAACATAAACACAGCAGCAGTTAAGTATTACATATTTTCCAAAAAGTATTTCAAGGAATGTGTGTGGACGGTAGGGGTGTTTTTAAGGACCAACTAGGAAAGACTGTTTTGCATTGCTTATAATAGAAACCTCTTGTGAGGTCTTCTAAAACAACAATTCAGCAAAAAGTGAACGTGAAGCCCTACAAGCTGTGGGGTGGTGTATTTTTTTTTTTTTTTTTTTTTTTTTCCTTAAGAAAAAAGGCAACTTTCAATGAAACCATTTTAAATGTTTCTCATTCCCCTTCCCCAGTCATTCTTATATAAAAACTCTCCCTCCCAACCCTTTCTCTTTGGAAATTTAATAACCATAGTTTCTGTGTCCTGCTGAGACTTGCTACATAGAGCTGTATTCTACCTGCTATTTAGCTGCTGATAGCAATGTTTCTGTTGCAATTTATGAGAAATGTCAGTTGAAGGCAGAAAGTACTGTACACACTATATTTTCCCAGCTGGATACCTCCGTGAGCAAAAAACAAAAACATGAATACACATGCACCATACATTTGGGGGAGGGTAGGAAGGAGACTGCAGGAGAAAAAAGGCTGCAGGTTACATGTGATGTTGGGTGGTCTAAAGAAATGAGCTCGTCAATGGGAAGGCACACCTAATATTATTAGAAAACAGAGGTTTTTAATGCAGTCCTTGGTACTATACCACCAGTACAAAGACCCCACTGTTAACTCTGCAGAAGCCTCTTCCCTTTACACATGAAACTTGTACAGTTGCCAACTGTCACATTCAACTATCTGTTTCTCTGACTCAGGTCTGCAGCTTCTTAGATAATGTTTAGCAGAGGGACATTTTAATCCTGACTACAGTTTAGCCACTTTAACACTATTTATACCTGAGGATGTTTTGTGGTCTTCCCTGAGAAAAATGAAAAAAAAGTTACCAAGCACAGGAAATACAGTTGAGTCTCATCATGTTCTTCAGTAGTACATAAATTACTATAATGACAGTGACATCCTACAGCAATGTCTCCTTGAGAAAGCGTCTTTTCTGGATAACAATGTGTAGGGGTTCTAGTATTTATTTTCTTTTTTGTGGGAGGGAGAGATTAGGAGAAAAAAAAAAACAAACCAAACAAAGCAGACTTGAGCTTAAAAATGAACAAAAATAGTTTTATTAAGATATATTAAAGGAATGAGAGAAAAAAAAACAGTTGAGAAAAAGAAAACTTAAACTAAAACAGAATGATACTTTAAAAACACGCTTTTTTCCTCTTACAAACTATTAACTTTTTTATTAACAACATAGAAAGACACAACTTAGGATTTTCAGTCAGTTTCACTATTTAGACATAACCACTCATTACTTTAGGAGAAGAGTCTTTTTAAGATCTTTTTATGAAGAAGTTTGCCATAAGACAAAATAGTCCAGTGCTCCCAATGTCACACACCTGCTGCTACCTGGAGTTTTTGCAGACTGTGATGCTCTATCAGCAAAGCTTCTCAGTGTATCTGGGGTATTATATACGAATACTTCTTTTAGTCTAAAATCATCTTTGTCTCAAAGGCTGAGACCTCCTTTTAACTCAGGAGTGAGGGCTTTGAAGTTCCCAAATAAATCTCAATTACATCAGTCATTAATTTTGATTAGAATAGCATTCTACGCAACGACACTAAGATGCTACAAAGAACAGATTTTAATTTCTCCATAATTCACCTTGGAAAAGTCTGGTTAAAAATGTCCACTTCTTCAATCCTATTCCAATATTATTAGTTCTTTCACTTCTAATCTAACTGACTTCATGTAGTGTCTATTTCTATGTACTTTCTGGTTTTCTTTCTTCTTTCTCTCAAGGAAGAATTGTGCTTTAAAAGTTCCATGTTGCTAGAAAAGGGTTAAATTTGTTCGGGCTTGCAAAGGCCGTGCGAGGCTGCAGGAGCTGAAGAAAATGCAAAGCTGTGCTGAGGGAGGAAGCTGGTAGATGTCCTTTTTTCCACCCCTCGGTCTCATCTAGGGCAGCTCAGCTCAGAGTCGTTATGGAGCTGCAGGCTTGCTTTTCTCTGCTGCCAGCGGTGATTAAGCTGGGCCATGCTTTGGCCCTTTCTGCTGCGGTCTGAGCATGTGGCTCGCACTGACAAACTGCAGCTGCTATTTTTCTTCTCTGCTGGCAGCAGGGGAAAGGGGCTCAGCCAGCCCAAGCCTTCCCTGTGTAGGCAGCAGCCCTCAGAAGCCCGTCTGGGCCCGGCCCGGCTGCCCAAAGGGGCAGCAGGGCCCAGCCCGACCGCGATGCTATCTCATGGCAGATCCCGGATTCGAGAGAGGCCGATCACCAGCAATTAGTTTTAAATGTCCCCTCTAAAGTCGCATTGACATTTTCCACTGGTTAACTTAGCTGCCAATATCCCGGCCAGGTTTTTGATAGGCCCCTGTTCTCCTCCCCAAACCACTCCACGGTTAGGGCAGGGAAAAGTATCTCACATTTTTCTATAACTAGGAAACAAAATTGTGCCAACCCATGATACAATGATAGCAATTTTCATGCTGCCTCATCACACTGACAGCTGAAGGTGGTAAGACTTCACAAGAGAGGAACTGAAGTCCAGTTCAGTGAAGAGTAGGAATTAAAAGCAAGATGTTGGCACTGTCTCCCAAAGACATGACGTAAATTTTTTTTTTTCTTCACCAGAAAGTACTGAAGATTACAGTAGAAGGTATACACCAAAGCTTGCTAATTTTCAAGCACTGTCTCCCTGAAGATCAGCATTTCATGGCCAAGATATTTTCTTGAGAGCTCACTGTATTAAACAAAAGGTTTGCAGGCAAATAGTTTAAAAAAATCCCATAATTTATGTATACTTCACAGTCCACACTGTACAGAAATATGAATCTGTCAGTAAGGAACTAGATGCAAAAGTCATCAGTAAAGAAGAAACTAATTATTAGAGCAGCAAAGTCATTCATTATGGAGCACATGTTGCTCAAATAGCCTATGTGATTTCTTAAACTCTTGTCACTGGTAACTAGCTTCAAATTTGCAATTAATCTTTGTCATTGCCCAAATCACCTTGTCCATTAGAAGCACAGAACTGAAAATAATGAAAATTCCAAGTCTACTGAAGTTAAATATTCACAGTCAAACTGAGGATAGATTTAATTACCATTTAAATAACAACATGAAAGTCTTTGAAGGAAAGGCCTTTTGATCTCGAAGATCCAAATGCTGAGTGAGCAATAAGAAACTCAATTCTTTAAACTTCCAGGGAAAAAGCTACAAAAAAAAAAAAGGACTATGACTCAGGCTTGACATGTCAGTCATGTGCTTAAATTTCTAGCATTTTTTACTGTTAAATGTAGCCTTCTTGATGTGTAATTAGTGGCTACTAATTAATCAATATCACAGTTAATAAAAGCTTTAGTAACTTCTGCTTGCAGGTTGTGCTGCTATGGAGATGCCAAGGATAGCATGAAGTGGTGGGAGACAGACCAAGGTGAAACATGGGCTGTATTTTTCTTCTTTCTCCCTTGAAACTTTAAATTTAGGATTTCCTAGTTTTGATCAACTCACACTTGGTTATTACTATAGACTCTGAGAATATGAATGTCTTGTTAATTTCAAATACAAAATAGTGCAAGGTCAAATGGTATTAAAAATCTCATTTGGGCAGAATTACAAGCCCTGTGCCTTTTGAAAGGCAAAGAAAACCAATAAAATTGTACTGAACTGCAGTTCAAATTTTTGTCATTTTTAAATTCTTTCTCTGGAGGGCTGTGAATGAATGATGCTTTGAAAAGTACTTTAGCCTTTGACAGTCTATGGAGTATGCTGATGTCACATTTCCTAATTGACACAACACAGGGTCTGCATGGCACACTGCTACAACATTTGTTTTACAAGTGCACGTTTCACAGGAAGCCAGTGATTAATTTCCCAAAGACTTACAGGCATACATTTCCAAAAAGGGAAAAATAAAACTGTTACATATCCACACAAATCAAAATTTACAGAATTATGGCAGCCAGCCAGCCAAACTACTCCAGGTCTGTTTTCCCCATCTGTTTGGCCTGTTAGCTGAAAGAAAATAAAATCAAATTGCTCCTTCTGTAACTAATTTTCAGAACTCTCAAAAAAACCCAACTTCCATGATACAATTTTAATAACTCAGAACGCCTTACAACAATCAGTTAACTTTGCTAGCACTGTATAATGTAGACTCAATAGCTCAGAAAGAGGTACTGAGACAAGAAGAGTTCCCTCCTCCCCAGCACTGTAAAGGCACCATGCCAAGTCACTCCTGCTGATCGCAAAAGTGACCTCCTGACCCTTCTAGCAAAAAGGGTGCCCTCCAGCAGACCAACGTGGCCAAATCTTGGTGCAGTGAATGTTACACCCTTTTGTACATCAGCTCCTGCCCTCTGCTTGAGGCTATGGACCTTGAAACAGGGAAGGTACAAATAAATGTGTGTCAGATCCTTGGTCACCTGCAATCACAGCATTAATGTAAATGAAACTAGCGCTGTCTTAGGCAGGCCTGTGAACTTGCTGGCACTGGGAGCATGCACAATCCCTGCTGCTGCCTGTGCTAAACAGGAGGCAACTTACACAGATCAACTGGCTGAGCAGCTGAGGTCAACAACACCTTCAGCTATTTGTCTGCTGGAGCCCTGACAAGTGATTTTCATTTTATGGCAATGTACCATGTCAAAATCATTACTTTTTCCTTTTAATCTTTAATTTATAAATTAAAAAGCCATCGTAAAAACTTGCAGAGCTTTTTTCTGTCTACCACTGGAAAAGTATACAGCAATTAATATACTACAGGTTTCTACTTCACAGATTAAAAAATAATTTGACTAGGAGCACTTTCAACAGCTGCCCATAAAAATCAGCCCACTCTCAAGAGTTCAACTCAAGAGTTATTGTGTCTATTGTGCATCTTAAGGTTCAAAGACAGATTATTCATGCATTCATTCATAGCCAAGAACGTACCCCAGCAATGAAATTTAACCTTCAAAGCCGACCCAAGCTTAATCACTGGATTGACTAAATAATTTAATTGCTTAATGATGTGTTATATCCCTTTACTGAAGATTGTTGTTTTGGTAAATTCAGCTAGTTTTAAACCAGTGGTATATTAATGGTACATACTCCAAAAGTGTAAGCAGCTGCTGCCCACCAACAATGCCAAAGTGAGTAATAGGAATGCAAAAAAATCTCCTGGTGCACAGTTAGCTTTTTTTTTTTTTTTTTTTCTTTTTTTGCAGTACTTAAAAATTGTAGTGTTACAAAATTACTTCTGTGAAAGAAAGAGGCAAAAAATAGATGAAAGCAAAGCTGTTATTTACAGAGAGCCTCTAATAGCTGAGTAATGTTGCCAGTGCAAGAACATTAGTTCTGTCACCTTCTTTTCATACCCCACAATTTATTTTCCATTCTGCTTAAAAGGGTTTCTGCCACTAGATGCAATGATGAAAAGAACAACCAGTGTTCGCCTCTCCTATTACAAAGTCAAGAGTGCTGAATAACTTCTCCTCACCTGTTAGGGTAAGCTATCTGGTATAGCTAATTCACTCAACATTCCAGCCCTCTCCTAGACACATTAAGCCAATGCATCTAGATTGAAGATTAAGGGGAAAGGAGACAATTACATTGTGTGTTACTGCCAAAGATGCAAGACTCAAAATCTCCTTGAAGCTGAAAACAAATTAGCAGCTTTGCCCGCATCAAGCTGTCTGTCCAAAGGGAGGTTTCTTTTCACAACAGCATTACTAGCTGTGCTTCCCAAAGATAATGCTTTGGGGATACAAAAACATTTTCTCAAAGTTATTTCCTGCCACTTGCTTGTCTATACCAACAGAATCATTTGTAATGCAAACAACACCTACTGCCTTGAAGCAAAACCAAATACAGATTTACTCCTGCCCCTCAAGAGTCTCTCTTTCTCTTCATTTATACTAATTTCATGTGCCTTTTGTGTGGGCAGAATCAAAATAAAAATAAATGGCATTAGCCTATCCATTCATAATTCATATGAGAATGCATCAGTTAATAAATCTGGGCCTCTATGCTGCCTTTAATCTTTATCCGAGGGAGAAACTGACTGTCAGTTCTTGCAGAAGAACCTTCAGTCAGTATCATGAAATAAATTACGAAAATGTTATACAACTTCATCCCCACTGTAAACAGGAAGGTGTTTGCAGGGGAGGTGCAGTCATTCAAAACCCATCTCAAGTCAGCTGGCACCCACAGCTTCCCTGTTCAGCAAGTGGCAGTACCTTGGCACAACAGCATCATGGCTGAGGCCCACAGAAGTTTAGGTGCTGGAACAAGTAAAGTTCAAGAAGCCAGTCTGCCCCGCTTTTGGGATATACACCAGAAAACAAACAAACAAACCAACCCACCAAAAACCTAGGAGACTGCTCTCAAACAGGATGTGCACACTGGCCAGAGAAGGCCGAAATGCTGTGGAGATCTCTTCAGCAACACTCCAACCACCAACACTGCTGCCACCTTTTCTCCCAAGCCCTGAAGTATGTTTGGACATTTTCCCAGACAAATCTGTTTTTAACCAACCTTGACTCTGCGGTTTAATGAAAAATAAACTTCTGTGTAATTATGTTTCAGACCCCAGATCTTTCACTCCCATCTTAAGTAGTCCGCACCCTGAAAGAAATGGGGCCCCAGACGGGGTTTGCTAAAAATTGATGAAGTTGCAAAATCTCAGAAATTATAAGGACTAAATTATGTTTCCACTTAAGAGTCACATGTGCTTAAAAATGCTGAATTTTAAATTTTTATAAGGCTATCAGGCTATCACAGAATTTTTTTTTCTTTCTTTCACACAATAACAGAAAAGTTAAAGACTTCAAACGTGCGCAACTATGTATAGATGCCATTCTCTCTTCAGTGTTCAGCAAAAATAATCTGATCTTTAATTAAGTAATGAACATTAGTAGCATTATTTGGCTTTCCTTCTGGTTGTAACTTGTCAAAATAAATTGTCAGGCTGGAAGTTGCTGGAACCTGGGAGCCATTTATTTATTTATTTATTTGCTTGCTTGCTTGCTTGCTTGCTCAGGCTTGTAACCAGTGATTCTTCCTAGTGTGAAGCTACATGAAGTCTACCAACAGCTAGTGAAACTGGCCTGGATGCAGACAAACATGTACTGCCTTCACGGTCAAAGGGGAGAGTGACATCTGAACAACGTCTCTCAGGACACAATATTAATTTGTTGCAAAACTTTCTCCAAAGAACCCACATTCTTAACATTCAGAACTTTCAGAAAATTGTAGAGAATAACCGATAAAGTAAGCTTCTTTTTAAAATCTGTAAAACACTAGAAGTCATACTCTGCTAAAAGTTGACGTCAGTTTCTCTCTTCCCTAAGGAAAACAGCTCCTTTAATGAAACCTGAGAGTCTTCTTAACTGTTTCTAAATCTCGGCTAGAGCGGGTCGCATAGCCTCCGGGCTTTCAAAGATCCACAAAACCCAGCTCAATATGAATGCGAGAATAAGAAGTACAGGTTCGGTCAATGCAGGGGAAAGTAAACAGGCAGTAAAACATAATTACTTGCTTCAACCTACTTAAATGAAGAAGTTTTAAGTGATGGGGGGGGGGGGGGGGGGGGGGCGTGAAATCTGCTGCTAGATTAATTGAAAATTGATTTGGGACTACCCCCACTTGAAACTGATTTTCCACAACGCTTATCCTCAGTGTTAGGGACTGGCTACAGAATTGCCATCTCCTGACAACTAATGTCAGTTCCACTTTATTAATGGAGATCGTTATACTATTAGCTAAATTACTACAGAAATAGGAAATAGCCTGGTCTGCCTCTAGCAAACAGAAACAACAAAACTCAAACAAAACAAAATCACTTAAATACACGAAGTACTGACCCAAGTGAAAGCCTAGTAAACACCCCAAATAAACTTAACTGACATCTTAAAACAGGGGGAAAAGAAAAGTAAGTAGGGGAAAAGAAGGTGTTCAAGGCTTTTCTTAAATATTCTCCTTTATCCTGATTAAATCTTTAACAAGGATGGTAAAAAATATCTACCCTTAAAAATTAATTCTTCAAGTCTTTTATTTCCACAGCTATATCCCCTTTAAATTCTATTAAGCTTTAAATTTCCAGCTAGTAAAGACAAAACAGTGGTCATTTTGATGGATGTGTATTTCGCTTTAGTTGATAGTCCTGAAAAGAAAAGAAAAGAAAAGAAAAGAAAAGAAAAGAAAAGAAAAGAAAAGAAAAGAAAAGAAAAGAAAAGAAAAGAATCCCAAACCAAAACAAAAAATCCCCAAACAAACCCCAAAACAAAACCAAAAAAACGAAAACAAAACCAAACCAAAACAACAACAACAAAAAAACCCTCAAAAACCTGAATTAAAGCGAAGTGCTCTAATACTGGCCTTTTGTTTTTTATCCCAGATGTTTCTAAGGGGTTTTATTACCCTAAATTTCATGGCACTTGGGGATATAAAACTGATCAACTTCAACTGTGCTTTCCATTGCAACACTAGTTTTTGTAATCCAGACCTACTTTTTCAGACTAAATCAAGAAAGCTATTTCCCCTGAGATTTTTCTTATTTAAATATATTCTTCTCCCTCAACTTCTACATTTTCAATCTCTGTGTTTCCTCCCTCCTTCTTTTAGAACAAAAACATAAGCAGTAATCTTTTATTAACCCTGAGGGTCAAAGGCCTCTTTACTGTTCAAAATTTTTAACTGAGTTTTTCCTTTGCCTTTTTGGGTTGCTACTTGCCACTTAAAATTCCAGATTAGCAGTTAGTTACTTCTACATCGGTAGCAACTCAAAAGAATTACAAATACGCCTCAGGATACCAAAATATAAGTGTCTACTATTTCTTTAAAAAATGGAAAAGCTGCTTGTTATGCCAGCCACTGATCTTATACTAAAAGTTAGTCCCGATGCCTAAAGAAGCTTTTCATGATGCAGCTTCAAACAGTGAAAAAATGGATTATTTTTTAAATTTATATTAATCTGTATTAGTAAAAACATACAGTCTTATCAACTGAGAGAACCTCTCATTCACCACTGCACAAGATTGGCACTGAACCGGAGTGTAGCAAAACTGGAATACAACAGCTTGTCCTAACTGTTTAAACTACATACAAAATTAATAGTGACCATTTTTAAATTGAGAACATCTTTATATAAGTGGATTCACTCCTGAAGCACACCAACCGCGCTTTCATTCCGTACTCCAATGGTATTTATTCAGTAAGGAAACACTTGGATGCACACACACTTCATTAGCAGTCATCTCTTCCCCTGCTAGCTACAAATCTAAACATCACATGTTCCAAGTATTTCATACTGGAACAGCCTCATTTCTAAGCAAACTGCTGCTACTGAGATTTTGCTTTAGAGCAATAAATGGTGAAAACTGTTGCTTTTCTTGAAGCAACTCCTTCAGTGTTCATAACCTCACCGCTTGAGCAGGCTTAGTTTCACATTCAAGTAACTCCAAGCAAATGTTTCCAATCTCAATTATCCTCCTTACTTTTTCTAGGCACCCTCCCTGCCCCCATATGCTTGTTTGTAAAACGGATAATTTTCTATGTATGTACAAGCAGCGCAGGGAGTCCTCCTCTGTAGGAGTCTGGCAATATGCAGCGTTTTATGTAAGCACTGTCTGGAATTTGTTAAGCTTTTTCATTCCCTGCTTTGGGTTATATCAAGGGAATTAGACCCAGATTCTCATTCAGTAGGAAAATGTGGCCAGGTCCCTTTAGATAAGCTGCCAGTTGCTACCCAGGGTAAATAATACACTTCTGATGTTTCTGGTCAGGTATGGTGACTGTATTGTGGCTAGTTTGCTTAGCATTACATCAGTATAGTAAGCGTGAACCAGCAAGAGAAGCACTAGGCAGTAAAGAAATCACACATTCGTCCTTGCAACAGAGGCGTATAGCCTCTCTAAACAAACCTGTAGGACTAGCACTGGCTAGACCCTGTGGGGTGTTTATGTTCAAGGAAGAATACTGGCATTTAAATACCAAATTTAACATTTAACAGCACAAATTTCCTAAGTGCTTTTCTTCCAGTGTTGGTCTGCAGTCTTCAAAAATCTCAAAGCAATGGTATTGGGAAGAAAAGGAAAGGGCAACGAGCTAGCTTAATTCCTCTGCTCCACTTAGCCTGGAAATTAACAGCAATTCTGTTTTCACCTCCTTTTTTATTTTTTTTTTCCTTTTACAGATCTTCACTAATCTGTGGTGCTTCACATCACCTAGACAAACAGCTTCAAACTTAAATTTATGTTTATATGAATGACTAACCGAAATTTTTGGGAAAAGGAGCTCTTTGCAACACAATCAAAATTAAAACCCAAAAAAGTCAAAATATCTCCCATCTTCCTTCCTCTGCCAGCAGGGACCATCCATAACCTGTTTTGAATTTCTGCTTTACTAATGTTTATACTGACATGATTTATGTACTGTTTGCTGAGAACAAAGAGTCTGCAAAGGTTTGGTTATTGTGACTCAGCTGATTCAGGACAACTCACTGAAGCCACATCACAACCATGTGCACCAGGTTCATAGAGTCAGTCCCAATGGTTTAAAAGCAATTGAGGGGCTTCTGTGGATACTCTAAAATTACTGCTTGCTTCATTTATTTTAGATGAAAATGGTATAAAACAGGCTACAAGTAGTAGGACCTCTTTGGCTCTAACACTGGCCAGCACTCCATGTTTCAAGGAAATTCACAAGAAACAGTGCAGAAGCCAGTTAGAGGACCATGCCAGAATTTGTGTCCCTAAACAAGTGCATACTCTGATAAAGTTAGGCAAACAGCCAAGATTATCAAAAAGGCCCTTCAGATATGACAAACCTTGGTTTAACTACAGCTAAATCCATCTTGTAGTATGAATCCTAAAGTTCTTAAAACTTGTTTCAGACAGTCTGTGTACTTCCTAGATTCCTTCTGTAAAGTAAGTAGAGCTCCCACAAACCACAGACATTTTTATGCAAGACTGTGGCTTTCCATTGTGAGGAGCAGTGCATATCTCTTCTGCTACAAATTTCTATGTAACACATAATATGTGTCAGACTCCAAGTCCCTGAGATAATACAGTAAGACAGCTGAAGTCTATAAAAAAATCAGATATTTAATGCTTCCTTAAATCCACTGATTTACTGGGTCTGGCATCATGTACAGTAGAAAGAGTGAAAATTAAACATAACATGTAAAATATAAATACAAGTAAAGGCTTCTTCTTGACAGATGACATTTTGGTAGTGGGTGACGTTCATACTGGGTCAGCAGATGATCCATGCAGAGGAGAAAAAAGCTGGATTTTAGTTGTTCTGTTAATGTAGCTAGCCAAAAAAAAATCCTACTATCTCCACAAACCATATGGTTTCTTCTATAACCATAACTTCTATGTTATGGTTAACATATATATATGTTAACCATATATATATATATATATGTTTTATAGATATGTTATATATGTGTGTGTTTTATAGATATGTTTTTATATATGTTATATATATGTTATATCTAAAACACACATATATGTTATATATGTTTTATATATATAACTTATATATATATATGTGTTCTCTATAACGTGGACATAATAAAGCATGATTTTTGAACTAAACCCCTGCACCCAGCAGTCAGTGGTCTACACCGCACAGAAATATAAATGCACACAGTCTAAAAGCAAACCTGTTTCTTACAACTATATCACTTGGTTCAATAAAGTGATATTGCCTCTCTCAATAAACCTTGCCTGAGTTCAAGACAATATTGTGATTTAACATGTTTCTCTAAATTTCTGTGAATTGTTGTAATGTTATTTGATAAAAATCTCTAATTTCTACATGTGTTTCCTTACTTATTCAACATGGATTTCACCATTACAAGTTTCATTGTTTCATCATGTCTTTGTATTTATGAAAGTAAGAAAATTAGGTTGTTAAACCACAAAAATTGTTAACAGGAATAGCAGGCAGCCAGACTACTTATTCTTCTAATTCTATTTCTGTTGACACATGCACACCCTTGCTTAGACACACATGCACAAACATATATCTAACCAAAGATATTTAAAACAGACTGTTCTTTTAAAGTAGTCTTTGCAAAACTAGACCACATAGTAAGGTAGAGAGGAATCCACATTAGTTCTGTGCAACAGATAACGTTTTTGAAGCAAAAACTATGCATGTTAGTTGCAGAAGTGGCAGGCTGAAAACCCTATACACAACAAATACCATCATGCTTCTTTGTCATCTAAGCCTGCTCCTTTCTACTAAATTTCTCTAAAAATTCTGCAAAATAGTGTCAGAACTGATGCTATGATAAATTTGTAATACCCTAGAAATTATCCCATCAGGTTTCCGAGATCCAGCAGATTCCTGTTTCCTCTGTTTGGCAACCAGTCTCAAGTTACAAAGACCAACAAGCTAAGCCTGATCAAAAAACACAACTCATTTCCCCGTTATTTGTTACTGAACCTAAGTAAGTTGCACCTGATCTGTACAAAGAGGAAGAATGTCACCACATGCAGACAGTTTGTTCTGCACACAAAGGCACCAAGGGCTATCTCATATGCAGTTTTAAGGAAACCTAAAGGCAGACTTTACTACTAGGTGCAGGACCAAAACCAGGACGTGACCCAGGATAACTATATGTGAGAATCTAAACAAAAACATGAGATCTAAGCAATTTACAAAGTTGGTTGGTGGTTTCCCTTTTTTCTGGGTCATTTTTATTTCCTCCAGGCAGTAAGAAGCAATTATTGCTCGCTTAGAAACTGTTTTCCCAGAAGATAATCACACAGTTTAGCAAGTACCTGATTCAAGATAAACTATTTTCTCAGTATAGCAATAGACTTTTAGCAGCTGTTTCCCAGAACATCAAAATAACCAACCAACCCAAAATATACACTCCAGTTAACACTACCAAGCTGCTTTCTGTGAAGGATTTTTACTGCAGATAGCTTCTGGTGTCAAATATCCACATCAGCAGCCAGTTTCAGGTTGGCTTGCCCACACAATAATTTCTCTTTCCCACAGGGTAGCCTCAGATAGTCCCTGCAGTGCTCTGTTTCACAGTCATTACCACCACTTTGGACACACCACCAAGTTATATCCCAGACAAGGTTGTTATGCAGATGACAATGTCTATGGCATACATAGGTAGCAATTAAACACTACACCATAATCAGCAGTCTCAGTCAACTGTAGGAGTAACCATCTGTGGTTAGTTACCACTCCCTGTAATTAAATAGCACAGACTTCAGGTGCCAGCTTCCCTCTACACCTCAAAAGATTAAAACGCTCTGGGAAAAATGCTCTGGTTTAGTAAATCAAGTCAACTAAATAGAGTAGTGTGGAAGTAATGAAAAGAGCTGTAACAATGCCCTTTTTGATCTTTCAGAATTTTGTCTGAAATCCAGTATTGCTTTCTCCCCTTGCCCCCCACCCTGGAGTGATTAGCATAAAAATATGACTCATATGCCTGAACATCATCCTTTTTCTGACCTTGAAGAACAAATGCAACAGAATGTGACAACTTGCTCAACATAGATAAAAGAAAACAGGTTATTTCAGATACCTCCAAAACAGGCATTCTTAGTATATACCTTCTCTTTTTATAAAGCACATATTACATTTATGCTAATAATGAGTTCTGCATAAACAATTTGACTTTATGTTTCTCCACTCAGGCTACTATTCTTGTAATAACTGTGATTCTTTCTCTATTTGCATTCCCACAGCTAGTTGCTGCAGCACACGAAGGCTGCTCAGCAGCACATTTGGTTCCTATGAGTATGCAACCAGCCTACAAGTCCATTGCTATCCCCTCACAACCCATTTTACATCGTGGCTAAACTAAATACAAGATAATTCAAATACCTCAAAACACAAGACAGTATTAGAAATTTTCACACCTTCCATAGCTTCTTTGAATTGTTTTACAATAAGAAGCTATGGGACAGCCAGAGAAACGTCAGTTGGCATATGTGTTTTTATTAAGTTTTGGAAAGGAGTAAAGGGAGTGAAAACTAAAGAAACACATGAAAATCACAAAAGAAATTTGTATGTCATCATGAACATCAACATGCTTTTAGATGTGCCTAGTTACAAAGACTTTGGTTAGAGTAAACTGAATTTACACCAGTTTAGGAAAGGTTGTGTTTTGCCTCAAAGTCAAACTCAGAATTCAAGAAAATGGGTATCTGATAATACTTTTTTTCTATTAAAGGTAAAAAGAAGACCCATCTGTACGCTGTTTCCTAGAATTTAGCAGAAATGGCTCCATGCGAGCTTCTATATAGCTGCTTTCATGAATATATCATAAAGTTTGAAAACACATAAATATATACTTGTATGTGCACTCCAAACATCGAAATGTAATTAAATTGCAAAAATCATCATTAGGAATTTATTTTTCTTAATACAGTGTTGATTGAGGACTCTGGGATAAAACAATCAAATTTCTATTTTTTTTTCAGTCAGCAGGGCCTGAAACACTCAAACACCAAGAGCGTGGTAGAAATGGTACACAGGATGATGTCGTATAAGCTATCTTCAGTTTCTTAATCTACATTCTAGCTATATTCCTAGAGTATTTTAGAATCCCATTTTATCCATATTTGTAGTCACTCATAGCTGTAGCATTCCCAGTGTTTGTAAAGATATGAAAACAGGCACACTCATAACAGTTTAGCTCAAACACGCCAGTCACTGAATTGTTTCAGAAAACTGCTTTAGACAAACTAGGGAAAGGCTAAGAGAGTTAATTTCCATTAACTAAGAAGAGTTTTTAAACCATTAGAGTGCTGAGATACTGGTAAATGGAATGTCACCCTGACCAGAATGCACTTTTTTTAATACTTCATTTCTGGTGCCAAACCTTTCACAGGGAAGGCCTCTTAAATTCAGTGGGGGTCAGAAGTTTAGTTTATTCAGCAAGAATAACACTGTTAACAGCTACTGCTCTTTCATGTCAACACAGTTAACACCCACACATTCCAACTCTGGTTAATACAGGCCAGCCAAGAAAGATTGTAGTTGCTAAGGGCAGTCATCTCTGCAGGGATATTTTAAAACAGAATTTATACTGTGCTTTAAAAACAATCTAAAAGGATCAATCTACCTTATGAATCTGCTGTAGACGCACACAGAGAGAAAGATGGATGGATGAAAGCATACAAAAGCAAGTAAATCTGACTCTATTGATTTTTGAGAGGACAGTGTAGAGCACTTCGGTGAGATCTTATATATCACTGCAAAGGACGAAATGCCATTGTGCATACGGTCTGAAGCACATCAGGATTTATCATGAAGCAATGCACTGCTGTATTCTGTCATTATATGATTTTGTAAATAATCTGGTTTTCACTATTGAGGAAGGTAGATCACTACAAATTAAATTATCCTCGAAAGAAATGTAAGAACTATCACAGGAAGATTTTCACACAGCTATAAATAAAACCATCTGCTATTATTAGATGAAAAATTGCAGTAGTGTACACATGCAGTATTTTTAGCAGGAGAAAGCTGGTATTTTAATAATGAGCTTTTGAAATCCAAAATCGAAAAATCTGCATAACACAGCATAATCCTCTTCCTACTTACTTTGTTTTAAATCATAGCAAATCAATGTTTAGTGCTCCGCAAAGCTCTCCAGCACTCCTACCCGGACTAATGTCTTCAAGGGATATTAAAGAAATCAATCTGGTTTTGATAGCACTTCTGCACCACATGGAACACTTTTCTTCAAGGATGAAGGCTTTCCTCTTTAAGCATATTTTAGATAACCAAAATGCAAAAAAAAAAAAAAATCACATCAAACTGATTTTTTTGAAGGGTCTCTGGGTCCTCTATTGTTATGTAATGGTGACATTTCTTATCAACTATAATATTCAGCTTTCTAAGTTCTCATCTAAACTATTCACATATCCACTCCCATCACACAAACACCTCCTCATGATGTACATTTAAATAGCACATTTATGCTATTCTATTAGCAATTTCTTCATATGCTTTTCTTAATATAGAAAGGAAACAATTCTATTATTAGCTGGCGTTACATAGTAGTCATTTGGAAAACACAGTTGCTTTAAATAATAGAAAGACTTGCCACTTGTTTTTAAAATAAAAGCTCACTAGCTGAACTGTAAAGCTGTGACTGTCATAGTATATAATGGTGTCCAAACAGATTAGCAAGCCTATAGCTAGCACCCAGGCAGATACAGCATATAACCCCCTTGTCGACACATTCACAGACAAACCTAATGGAAAAAAACAATTTACCTTCTTCAGTTTCATGCCACACAATTCCTTCCAAGTTCACGCTTGTCCCAGGCTCACAGGGTCCAAGGCATTCGGGTTCTGTTACTACTCCAACCTCGCAGGTGTTTACACCCACTGAACGTGTCCGTACCAAAAGCTGCTCGACTGGTGCTGCAATATTGGATGAAGATGGGGAAAAGTAGGAAGGCAGAATCTGAGGTGTGATACTGCTGGATATCGGAGGTGGAGGTGCAGGCACTGTAAACAGGGGATCAACCTGAAAATAACAGACAAACTTACTATAATGGTGCTGTGAGAGTTAAAAAATAAAAAATTCAAATAAAATAAAACTTAAATTAAAATAAAACTTAAAAAACCCAAAAGTAATAGAAATCCCAGTTTACCAAGAGTGCATTTCTTTAAGTAGCAATTTGGTGTATCACAGGCTATTTCAGTCTTAGGAGTTAAATATTTTAGCCCAAATGCTGCAATTGAAAAATCAAGTATAAAAATATCTATCAAACTTGCTAAGTTTCTACCAGAGTATTCCCTGTTGTCTGTTAGTCTGAAATAATAACAAGTTTTTAAAACAAGGATTAAGTTTACTTTTTTCTTGGCACTCACAGAGACTAATTTGTGGATGGAAATTAATTTTGTGAACTGGGAACTTCATTTTCTATTTTAAGAAAAGCATTTATAAAGACAGATACAAAGATACAAATGCTATTCTTTCATGTGTATCATAGATAAATTAATAGTTGAAACAATTCTAATATCCATATGGCAGCAAACACAATCTCTTGTCATCCAAGCATGTAAAATATGTTAGAAGATCCACCTAATACTTTACAGATAGCATTTAGATCTACCTGGAATAACAGAGGGGACTTTAATAAGAATTGAGACAAATCATCTAATTTCTCAGGGTTTCCAGAATGCATATTTAGAAGAATTCATCTTGCCAGGCAATCAGTCTGAACACAAGACAATTCACAGAGACAATATCAAACATATGAGCTCAAGAAGTTATCTTTCCCATATGACTTCCAATCTACTCAGTAGCAGATTTCCTGTACAAAGATTTGGCTGAGGGTTTTCAATATTTCACTCTGGCTCTAAGGTCCCTTGTCCCATAAAAGACAGCTAGATAAGGATGTGAGACAGCTAGTCAACTAGCTAAACTACCTGAAACTCATGTTCATTTGGCCCATTGGATCACAGATATCTATCACACAAAGAAATCACTCTTCAACCTAGTGATTTTTTTTTTTAATAGCTGCTTTTTGCTGGATTGAAATAGATGATCAAATGTCTTCAAGACTATGCTGTTTTTAATTTTGGACCTCATAAGAAGACTCAACAGAAAAGACATAAAGACTCACTGTACATCATCTAGGTTTTGCTCAAATGTATCAACATAGATCAAAGATAATTGATCATAGATAATTTTGCCTTCTTGTAAAACAAAATGGGTATACAAAGAAAAGGACAGACTAAAAGGTATAACACATGTATCACAGATCAGCAGATCAGCTCACTTTGTCAAATGGACACTTTTCATAATGAGAAAAAAAATGACGAATTAGGAAGACATTTTAAAAATTGTAACAGTTGTTACCACTAGCCTTCACAACAATTGTTTTTAGCATTATTCATAGATGCAAACTGACAACCAAGGTTTTTAATCATGTGTGCAAGCCTTATGGGTGCTGAATAATTTTCAATAACTTTGTAAAAATGTTTTGCATGAACTCTGTATGACTAGCCTGGATTCTGACCTCAATTACATTAGAACTAAGCAGGAGAGGTGAAGGGCCTATGACCACAATCTTCTCCCAAATATTCCTCATTTAGGGGGGATACCTTTTCTTGAGAATGAAATCTTCAGGTTAAAGGTAAGTAAAAACACAAACAAAGAAACACAATAAACCAAATGATAAAACCAGAACCAACAAAAAACAACCGAACAAAAAAACCAAAACCAAGCAACCACAAAAACCTCTACAACACCAAAACCAAAGCAAAACATAAATACTGAAGGCATCCCTAAGGAGTAAAAGCCTACTAATATCGTCAAAATGCTACTGGTTAAAGCAGAGTTCCTGTGGCACAGAACAATGCACTCAAGCAATGATGTCTTTATTCTTCTCTTTATGCCAACAGAGTTGCAGAGTTAAAGCACAGACAGAAAGCTTTGCAGAGCAGACCTGAATGCAGACAGGAAAGTCAAATATCAACTGACCCCCAGCAGCAGCTGTTACTTACAGTATCTAACAGCACACATCACACAAAACCATAACTGTGTATGCTGTGTGTGGGGAGACACTGATTCTCCACTCTGCAGCTCCTGCTGCCAAGTGGAGGCACACAGTCGGATGGCACAGAGCCCCGCTCCCAGGCACTGGTTGGGTAATGGTGCTCTGTCAGTGAAGCGGGGTCAGCGTGTAGTCCAGGCATAATGTAGGAGTTCTTAACATACCTTACTTCAAACGAGAAGACAACCAGGGTCAGTAACTGGCAGATAAATGGAGCCTAGCACTTCAGAAAAGCTAAGCCACATCCCATTATAAACCAAAAAAATGCTGATGAATAGCCTGTTTCATCGTTTACATGGTGTTCTGTAAAGCTGTGCAAAACCTCCTTCTACACAGGTAACATCATTCTTCCATAACACAGACTCATCACAAAACCAGAGCAAGAAAAATCCCAAGTGTTTTCCGCGGTCATACTAAACTAGCCAATGTTTTAAATGAATGTAGGCTAAATTGACAAATACGTTTTCCATTTTTGATATTATAAACAGTGAGGGGGAGCTAAGAAAAGCATGAATCTGACAGTGTATCCTTTTAAGTTCTTTATTACAAATATTTGTGCTCAGTTCTGCTTTATTTAGACCTGCTAATAAATGTTCATGTTTTCCACTAGAAACATTCACTCAGGACAAGGCCAAACAGGGATGCTTGCACTAAATGGAGCTGTTTCTCTGTGAATTACAACACTAAACCTTTGGCTGAGAAATAAGTGGATACTTACTGTCACTGAGGTACATGTTCATTACACAAGTATGACCCTAGTCACAAGAAAAAAAAATACAAAGCTTAAACATTGCTTCAGATTACTATGTTTTAAAATTATCCTATCTTGTTGGATAATCATAACAGCACTGCAAAGTGGTGGTTCTTAGAGATCATTGTGGTTACACAGTTGTTTTCATGAATTCTCCAAAGGGCACTGATGTAAGCTATTAGAGGCAAAGAGAGGCAGGAAGGCCGCCATCTCCAGTGCAAAAAAAAAGGCACATAAGACTAACATCTGGTGGTGGCAGTCTGTCAAACTGAAGAAAGTTAATGTCAAGAACAGATGCTCTGCAGTTTCTCACTGTTATATTTTCATTATTATTGCCAGGTGTTGGTGCATACTGAGCAGTAGCCTTGCTGTTTATCACACAAGAGATTCCAATATGAGATTGAAAATCTGAATCTGAAGAAGGT
Organism: Hirundo rustica; assembly: GCF_015227805.2. Lineage (NCBI taxonomy): Eukaryota > Metazoa > Chordata > Aves > Passeriformes > Hirundinidae > Hirundo > Hirundo rustica. The sequence goes on along the minus strand of NC_053488.1, from coordinate 60,536,590 downwards.
AATTTACATAGATGCTCTCTTTAGACACACAATCAAATGAGTACAAAAAGACAGAAATATTCAAGCAATATTTTCTTCACCTAATTCCAAGAGCTTTTGAGAGCTGATTGGTGACAAAGGCTACAAAGCTGCAGTGTGATTCGTAGCAGTTTTCCACTGACAAGTATTTGATCATATCAGGGAGCTACGATGCTTAGTAACAGAAAGCTCACAGAAAATGAAGACTGCCTGCCAAGCAGTGTAGTCATTGCTCCATGGAGCAATCCTTTATCTGAACATTTACCAAAAGTCTTTTTTGGTGGCTGCATAGCATTCATCAGTAGGAGGAGGAAGCACACATGGAAGAGAAAGTAAATATATCAACAAGAAATAGGCAAATGGGCAAGACTTTCTAATAAGCAAGGTTGCCATTCAGTTACTCAGGCACTTTACATGCTAGAATCAAGTCCTGTGTATCAAAATTCACCTTCCTGATTTAATGAAGGTGTGTCTTTGAAGATATATCTCAATCATAACACAGTCTACCTATCTAGACCAAAGTAGGTCATACACTACTGTGTCATCCACCAGGTCATTTTGAAATATACATGCCAAAAGCCATTTAACCCACCTACCAACACAGCCAGGAGAAAGGTGGAGGAGCAGGTTTCAGACTAAGTATAAGCTCTTCCCAGAAAGCACTGCTTTTTAAATGGAGAAAAATCTACTGTAAGCATTCCCAGTGGAAATGTCTGCCCTAATAGAAAAAATGTGAAAAGAAGATCTGAATCCTATTATAGGTTCTAACTGAAAAGCCAAGCCTGGCCCTTTGCAAACCTATATCCTTCCTCTAAAAGACAGCAACATAAAGACAGAAAGAACTAAGAAACTTTTAACCTTGAAAATTACATTAACAAGTTCTTTAGAGTTATGAATTAATACTTCACAGAATCACTATGTCTGGAAAGGAAACAGGAAATAAAGGAATTCAGCCCTATCTGGAAGTTTTGAATCGTACCAATTGCTTTCTTTAGATTTTATGGTGAAAAGGACACTAGGTTGTTTATACATAAAGTATACTTGCCTCTATCCTAATTTTCTAAAGCAACAGTGACCCCGGAAGCCCTCATGGCAATCTCATGCACAGCCTCATAAATCAGAACTAATTTTAATGTAATTAATCTAACTGCTTTGGAGGAGAACAAATATGGGAGAATGTGACATGAGAAAAATGTCTGTGTGTTCAGAAGCATGTCTGCACTTCCAGACATCTCACCCATCTTTAACTCTCCTCTTGCTACAAACCTTGCCCCACAGAGAATTTACATATCCAAAACCTAAAAGTTATTCCTTCATATTCTACCAGGTAACAGGAATTACCACTATGAAGAATCTCCATTTTGTCTGAAAGATCTAATTTTAATCTCACTTCACTATTTCTTGCCTATAAATCATATTAGAGGCCAACTCAGAAGCATTGTGACATCATGCTTAACAGAACTGATACTTTATTTTCTTCAAATATTCTGCTTCAAATTGTTGGGGGGAAAAAATATCAGTGCTATAAAGGAGAGCATAGAAAAAAAGAAGTACTGTTAAGATGGATGTAGAAAGGAAATTCTGCCATAGGACAGATATATCTATTACATATTTCATATTCAAAGCTCAGGAAAGTCAAGGATACTGTCATGAGTTAGTTTAGTTTTTAGTTAAGGAGAAATATGGAACACTTTTCCCTGTCAGGACCATAGTATTGCTTTAGAAAGGACAGGGTCCTATCAGAGAACTAGTTTGGGATATTGGCATCTGTTTTGACCACTGAGAATGTCAATTGCAACTTTGGGAAGTACCCATACGAAAACCCTGATTCCCTGCAGGTCTCTCTCTTGTTTCTGGGTCAGTCACCAGGTAATATCATGGGGAACAGAGGAGGGCCCGACTCAGGCTCCGCTGCTCTTAGGCAGCTGCGCCGGGCCCGGCCAGGCCTCTGGAAGACACTGCCTACACAGGAATCCGCCTGGGCCTGCTGAGCCCCCTTTCCCCCAGCTGAGCCCCCTTTCCCCTGTCTGAGCCCCCTTTTCCCCCAGCTGAGCCCCCTTTCCCCTGTCTGAGCCCCCTTTCCCCCAGCTGAGCCCCCTTTCCCCTGTCTGAGCCCCCTTTTCCCCCAGCTGAGCCCCCTTTCCCTTGTCTGAGCCCCCTTTCCCCCGGCTGAGCCCCCTTCTCCCCCAGCTGAGCCCCCTTTTCCCCCGGCTGAGCCCCCTTCCCCCCAGCTGAGCCCCCTTTCCCCCAGCTGAGCCCCCTTTTCCCCCGGCTGAGCCCCCTTCCCCCCACCTGAGCCCCCTTTCCCCCAGCTGAGCCCCCTTTCCCCCAGCTGAGCCCCCTTTCCCCTGTCTGAGCCCCCTTTTCCCTGAGCCCCCTTTTCCCCAGCTGAGCCCCCTTTCCCCTGTCTGAGCCCCCTTTTCCCCTGTCTGAGCCCCCTTTTCCCTGTCTGAGCCCCTTTTCCCCAGCTGAGCCCCCTTTTCCCCACCTGAGCCTCCCCCTTTCCCTGGGGCGGCTGCAGCTCGGCAGCGCCGGCCACGTGCCCGGGGCTGCGGCAGACGGGGCCCGGCCATGGCCCAGCTTCACAGCCGCTGGCAGCAGAGAAAGAAAACCTGCAGCTTTATGACAACTTCGAGCCGAGCCACCCTAAATGAAGCCGAGGGGTGGAAGGGAGGACATCCACCAGCCTCCGCCATCAGCACGGCTTTGCTTTGCGTCTCTGCAGCCCTGCGGGCCGGGGCAGAGAGCACATGGCTGCTGCAGGCCTGGGCAGATTTAACCCTTTCCGGGCAACATGGAACTGCTGAGGCCTAACCCTTCCCTGAGAAGGAGAGGAAAGAGACAGAGTGGACGTAAAAAAGACCACATGAAGTCAGTGGACCAAGAGTGAAAGAACCAATACTGGACAATGGGATCGAGGAAGCGGACATTTTTAACCAGACTTCTCTGTGGTAGACTATGGAGAAATGGACAGTTCTTTGTAACATCTTAATGTTGTTTGAGGGAATGCTGGTTCTTGTAAGAAATGAAATCCTAGAATATGAGCTCTTAGTTACAAAGTTACTGTTCTAAGTTTACCTAAGTTAATTAATTGTTGTTTGTTAACAGTTTATAAGTAAAGACTTGTTCGTTTGTACCCCTATTCCCAATTCCCTACTCTATGCCTGTACTCCCTTTCCACTGAGTGTCACCGCCTCTGCTCCCAAGAGACTGTGTGCCCAAGGCCATATGCAAATTAAGGTGCACCTAACACAAAAGACCCCTAAAGATGACAAGTCACCAGAAAACTACGGACTGGAAATAACAACTCTTAACTCAGTAAGACAGGAAGGAACCTCGGATCATCGATTGGAGCCAGCTCCTGTGTCGTCACCGTAACCTTAGCCGTTCTTGACCACAAGGACACCCCCGGACTTCGAGCCACCATTGTCTTCCCAGGGACTCTCGTGAGGACAGAAGCCCCAGTTCTGCTGTGTGGCAAAGCTGAACCACCTTCTCCTTCACGTCGTCCATTGAGAGCAGCGCCGGTGTGCGTGACCCTTCGAGTTCCCCACCCAGAGCTGTCCTTAATAAAGGCCTTTAAAAAGGAGCCGGTCTCCTGGCCCATTTGTAACAGTTCTAATCAAAATTGAGGACTGATAAATGGAGATTAAATTGAGAACCTTAAAGCCCTCGCTCCTGGGTTAAAGGGAGGTCTCAGCCTTTGAGACAAAGATGATTTTAGAGAGAAAGAGAATACTTGTTTTGTACTAGAAGAAGCATTCTTAAATAGTACCTGAGATAGTGACACTGAGACCCCATGAGTAGCCAGGGGAAAGGCTGCTCATAGGTAGAACAGCACAATCTGCAACAATTCCAGGCAGTTACAGATTTGTGACACTGGGAGCCACACGACTCTTGTAGTTTTGTGGCGAGTGTCTCCATGTCATCCCACTCTAGGGATATTCCTCTCCCAGAGTGATGAATGATTATGTTTAAATGGTAAAACTGACTGACAATCACAGGTTGTGTCTTTTTATGTTGTTTTGTAAGAAGGTTGAGAGTTTGCAGGGGGAGGGAAGAGTGTTTTGGAGTTTCATTCTGTTTTGTTTTAGTTTCTTTCCCCAACTTTCTTTTTTCCATCCTTTTAGTGTGTGTTAATAAAACTATTTGTTTATTTTTAAGCTTGAGCCTGCTTTGCTTTTTCTACTAATCTTTCTCTGACCAAAAACAACAACAACAACAACAAATTAAGATCACTACACTAAATTTGGCAACCAAAATTTAGCGAACATGAAACATGAAACCGCTACATTAATTGGTGTTTCCACCCAGGAACGTTGAATTAAAGCCATTACAGGTACTAAAAAAATTACTTATTTTGGTGAACTTACTTGAGAATCACAAGAGCTTAAATATAAAAGAATTATAAAGGTGATTCAAACTGCCTAAATTTCATCCAAATTTCACACTTTGAAACCTTTGAGAGAAATATTATTTTTAAAAAAAGTTTGTGCTTTACAAATATTAAACTATGAACAAGAAACCTGATGCATAATTGTGTTGAACTGAGTAACACAAGTAGCATCTACTTGCAGTTTCCAAGTATTTCCTACCCTTAAAATTAACTTCTCCACTTCAATCAACTGAGTAGTTGGAGAGAGCAAAAAGACATTAACAGAACTATCACTTTTTTTCCTAGTAAAGAAGCAAATCTCTCACATCTGGAATGATTTCAATATTCTGAACAGTTTCTATTAAGCAAAAAAACCCCACAAAACAAAACAACAGCAAAAAAACCCACTTAAAAGTCCTACAGTGCTATTAAGCTTCCAATACAGGGAACAAAGAAAGAAGTCCCCCCTGTACCAAAGATATTCTTTGCCACTTGCATCAGCTGCATTATCCAGCACGCATTATCCAGCACACTGAGTTCTGCAAACTCATCTTTTAAGAGTTGCATGTTCTTTATATATGGTGACCTTCAGACCTCCTCAGACCATATGGGACTATATGACATTATGGATCTGCAGCACCTCCACAGACATGATAATGCTAGTATTTTATTTTTAGAACAGTATTAATGAAGACCATGATGAAAACTCAAAGTTCCGAGCGGGGTCTAATGCAGCACAACAGTGTTGAACAATAGGCAAGGAAACTTCCTTGTCCTCTCTTGGATCTCCTATTATAGCTTCAAGTGGGATTTCCCAAGCCATTCACCCATTTTACTGTGAGAAAGTTTAGCATTTGACAGCTGTGAGTGATATCCTTTTACCAAGGCTTCGTCTGTGAAAAACTGTATGTCAACTCTAATGCTTGGCTTGGCAGAGATCTGGAAGGATGCCCAGATCACCACCTGAAAATTTCTTGTAGAGACACTTCTCCTCATTCAGCCGACGTAAATCACATTTGTTGAGATAACTCTCTCTAGAACACCTTACAGCACTGAATCTTGATTTCTCTTGGTCAATCTGCACTTCCAAACTTTTCTTCAGTCAGCCACTAAGCTTTGCTATGCTTCAATACAAAATGAACAAGTACTAAAATTCACTCAAGATACCAATCCTATGTAGAGAGGTACACTATTCCACAACCAAGAAAGGAATAATTCTGAATAGTCAAGGAAGAAGTTTGTATTGTTGGGAGCTAAGTAGAAACTGCATAATGATTTCCAGTATCTGTCAGTGTCATGTAACTGAATGTTGAGGCTTAAGTTTTCCTGTAGAATTTCCCACCCCACCCCCCCCCCCCCCCCCCAAGTTGCTAGGAGACTAACTACTGATAGTTAAAGGGTGCTCAACCTGGATAAAGGAAGTTGATTACTTAGTTTTGGGGGAGAGAAAAGGCTCCCAAGAGCTGAGGGTGGTGGACTCATCTGCTCTCAGTTTTCTGGGGAGGACGGTCGGGTGACTCGTAGCTGCCTGGAGTCCACGGTTAACGGAGGAATCTGGTTCTGAGAATTCTGTCATCTGTTGGAGCGCCCAGGAGTTCGGAGTTTCTTTGCTGCCCTGCTAGATTTTAGGTCAGCCCAGGTCCAGCTGCTGCGGGTTCTCCAGCACTGCCCACTTCGCCTGCCAGGACACCTCCCTGCCTGCCGAGGACAAATCCACCGCTTCCAGCCATCAGTGCCGGAGTTACCACCGTTTGCCCCTCAGGGTTCTTGGTTCTGTTTTACTATAATTGCTGTTGTTGTTTGTCTGTCCTGTTATATTTACTAGTAAAGGACTGTTATTCCTTTCCCCATAGCTCTGACTGAAAAGTTTTTTTAATCTTCCAAATTATAATAACACAGAGAGAAGGATTTAAATTCCTCATTCCTAGAGAGGCCTGCCTCTCCCTAGCAGACACCTGCCTTTTCAAACCGAAACAGAATTTGGTGGCCAACGTGGGGCACGAGGGCATTGAGAGAAAAAGGAATAACAGTTCTTAAGTGCCTACACTGTGGTGTACTGGATATCATGCGGTCTGGCTTACCCTGGTTCAGGTGGCATGTGGTGGTGACCGTATTTCTCCCATTTGCAGGCCCTTATCTAAACATGGGCCCTGTAACTAAGGTTACTGTGGCTGTCATCCAGTTTGCTGTATGGGTTAACAAGGTGAGGAATTCGTGGATTTTTAATTTCCTCTGAAAGGCAGACACATGGATTCAAGGCTATCATACACTAACTGTGTATTTCTGGGGTTACTTTAACAACGGTACCTACTGTGAAAAAATGACACCAGGGGAAATCAGCCTGACCCGGTCCCACAGCCTGACCCCATCCCAAAGCCTGACCCTGCCCCACAACCTGACCCTACCCCACAGCCTGACCCTGTCCCACAGCCTGACCCCATCCCACAGCCTAACCCCGTCCCACAGCCTGACACTGCCCCACAGCCTGCCTCAGGAATAAACCACCGAGATTGGGTGAAGGAAATAGGTGAGATGCTGAGGGAGCACATTTCCCCTGTAGTAGCCTCATTAGCCCCAGCTGCTGGGAAACCCTTCCCCTGCCCCGACAAAGGAGAGTCTGATGGTGCAGCAGCAGAACCCACAGACATTACAACCGTCCAGGTTCCAGCTGAACCACAGGGGCAGCCACAGCCAGCAGCAGTGGCCCCTGTGGAAACAAAGAAGTATAAGGTGAAATCAGAGCACCCAGGCACTTACTAGGATAAGAAAGGAGGGCCCTCACAACCTGCAGGGGAGCCAGAGGTTGAGACCATCACTGAGTCCCTGACATATGAAAGTCTCCGTTATCTGCAAAAAGATCTTGCACAATGGGGACATGAGGCTTATACAGCCTGGTTACTTCAGGTCTGGGACCTTTTAAGTACAAGCGTGCAACTAGATAGTAGTGAGGCAAGGAATTTGGGACCCTTGACCCAGGACTCAGGTGTGAATCAGGTATTTGTAAGGGAGCCAGGGCCCCTTTCCCTTTGGGAGCAGCTTTTAATGAGTGTATGGGAGAGGTTTGTCCACAGAGACAGAATGCAGGAGCACCATCATAGAATGCGCTGGAAGACCCTTGAGGAAGGGATCCAAAAGCTGAGAGAAGTGGCAGTATTGGAGGTACTCTTTGGGAGGGGTGGGCAGCATGATAATGACCCCAACAAAGTCAGGTGCACAGGGCAAATGCTGTGGAATCTGGCAACTCCAGGACCATCCCAATACGCCACATTCATTGCAACCATTAATGCCGATAACAACCGAGAGACAGTGGGTTCTGTAGCCAACAAGCTCAGAAATTATGAGAGTATGATCAGTGGCCCAATGCAGGCTCAGGTCTCTGCCGTGGTTAAATAACTCAGAGAGGAGATGAGGGAGATGAGGGAGGAGATGAGGAAGAACAGTTCCCATGTGGCACCGGTGAGAGTTACAAGCCCCAGAGTCAGAGCTCAACGGCCCCCAACTAGAGAGAGAGGGTACACCCCACGAGCTGACCTGTAGTTCTTTCTGCGTGACCATGGGGAAGACATGGGAAGGTGGGATGGGAAACCCATTTCTGCCCTGGCAGCACGGGTGCGTGAGCTCAAGGAGAGAAACACTAACCGAGGGGGTTCCACTAAAATGAAGGTAGCCTCGACATCCCATGACCAGGCTGCCAGGTATTATAGAAGTGAGGATGATATGTCAGATCCCTGTGAAGGGACCTCTACCATGTATGGCCAGGAAGGGAATAATGACCGGTGCTAGAGGGGCCCTGCCTCTAGCCAGGGAGAGGCACGGGAAAACCGGGTCTATTGGACTGTGTAGATCCGACGGCCTGGCACATCAGAGCCACAGAAATATGAAGCTTTAGTTGATACTGGTTCACAGTGTACCCTGATACCATCGGAATATGTGGGGACAGAACCTATTTCCATTGCCGGGGTGACGAGGGGATCACAGGAATTGACTCTGTTGGAAGCTGAGGTGAGCCTGACCGGGAAGGAGTGGCAGAAACATCCAATTGTGACTGGCCCAAGGGCCCTGCATATTTTGGACATAGACTTCCTCCAGAATGGCTATTACAAAGACTCTAAGGGACTCAGGTGGGCTTTTAAAATAGCAGAGGAGGCTATGCCTGTGGAGGCAGAGTGCATTAAAAAATTGAATAGCTTGCCTAGACCATCAGAGAACCCATCTGCAGTCGGACTCTTAAAGGTAGAAGAGCAACGAGTTCCAGTTGTCACCTCGACGGTGCACCGCCAACAGTATCGGACAAATCGAGATGCCGTGATTCCCACCCACAAGATGATTCGGGAGCTGGAGAGCCAAGGGGTGGTCAGCAAAACCCACTCACCCTTCAACAGCCCCGTCTAGCATGTGCGCAAGTCTGACGGAGAATGGAGACTGACTGTGGATTACCGTGCCTTGAACAAAGTGACTCCGCCATTGAGTGCTGCTGTGCCGGACATGCTGGAACTCCAGTACGAGCTGGAGTCCAAGGCAGCAAAATGGTACGCCACAATTGACATTGCTAATGCATTTTTCTCCATTCCTCTGGCTGCAAAATGCAGGCCTCAGTTTGCTTTCACCTGGAGGGGCATGCAGTACACCTGGAACCGACTGCCCCAGGGGTGGAAACACAGCCCCACCATCTGCCATGGACTGATCCAGGCTGCAGTGGAAAAGGGTGAGGCTCCGGAGCACCTACAGTATATCGATGACATCATTGTGTGGGGGAACACAGCAATGGAAGTGTTTGAGAAAGGAGAGAAGATCATCCACATTCTCCTAAAAGCTAGTTTTGCCATCAAGCAGAGCAAGGTCAAGGGACCTGCCCGAGAGATCCAGTTCCTGGGAGTAAAGTGGCAAGATGGACGGCAGCAGATTCCCACTGAGGTCATCAATAAGATCACCGCAATGTCTCCACCGACCAGCAAGAAGGAGACACAAGCTTTTCTAGGTGCTGTAGGTTTCTGGAGGATGCACATTCCTGAGTACAGCCAGATTGTGAGCCCTCTCTACCTGGTCACCCGCAAGAACAGCGATTTCCACCAGGGCCCTGAACAGCAACAAGCCTTTGCCCAGATCAAGCAGGAGATCGCTCATGCAGTAGCCCTTAGCCCAGTGAAGACGGGACCAGATGTGAAGAATGTGCTCTACTCAGCAGCCGGGAACAATGGCCTGTCCTGGAGCCTTTGGCAGAAGGTGACTGGGGAGACTCAGGGCCGACCACTGAGATTCTGGAGCTGAAGCTACAAAGAGTCCGAAGCCAACTACACTCCAACAGAGAAGGAAATCTTGGCCGCCTATGAAGGAGTTCAAGCTGCCTCAGAGGTGATTGGCACAGAAGCACAACTCCTGCTGGCACCTCGACTACCAGTGCTGAAGTGGATGTTTAAAGGAAAGGTTCCCTCCACCCATCATGCCACCGACGCCATGTGGAGCAAATGGATTGCCCTTATCACTCAGCACGCCTGCACTGGAAACCCAAATCGCCTTGGGATTTCGGAGATAATTACAAACTGGCCGGAAGGTGAGAACTTTGGTCTCACAGATGAAGAGGAGCAGGAACAAGTGACACATGCCGAAGAGGGTCCACCATAGAACCAACTGCCAGCAGAAGAAACACGCTATGCCCTTTTCACTGATGGTTCCTGCCGCATCGTAGGGATGAACCGGAAGTGGAAAGCAGCCGTATGGAGCCCGACACGACAGGTTGCACAAGCCACTGAAGGAGAAGGTGGGTCAAGCCAACTTGCTGAACTCAAAGCTGTTCAACTGGCCCTGGACATTGCTGAAAGAGAGAAGTGGCCAAAGCTCTACCTCTACACTGATTCGTGGATGGTGGCCAATGCTCTGTGGGGTTGGCTGGACAGGTGGAAAAAAGGCCAATTGGCAGCGTAGGGGAAAGCCAATCTGGGCTGCAGATGAGTGGAAGGACATTGCCACTCGGGTAGAGAAGCTACCTGTCAAAGTCCGCCACGTAGATGCCCACGTCCCCAAGAGTCGGGCTAATGAGGAGCACCGAAACAACGAGCAGGTAGATCAATCTGCAAAGATAGAGGTGTCAAAGATAGACTTAGATTGGCAACACAAGGGAGAGTTGTTCCTAGCTGGATGGGCCCATGATGCCTCAGGTCACCAGGGTAGAGATGCCACCTATAAGTGGGCACAAGACTGAGGGGTGGATCTAACTATGGACAGTATTTCTCAGGTTATCCATGACTGTGAGACGTGTGCTGCCATCAAGCAGGCCAAGCGGGTGAAGCCGCTATGGTATGGTGGGCGATGGTCCAAGTATAAGTACGGGGAAGCCTGGCAGATTGACTACATCACCCTTCCCCAAACCCGCCAAGGCAAGTGCTGTGTGCTGACCATAGTGGAAGCCACCACTGGATGGTTGGAGACCTACCCTGTGTCCCATGCTACTGCCCGGAACACCATCCTGAGCCTTAAAAAGCAAATCCTGTGGAGACATGGTATCCCTGAGAGAACTGAGTCTGACAACAGGACTCATTTCAAGAACAGCCTTATAAACACCTGGGCTAGAGAACATGGCATTGAGTGGGTGTACCATATTCCTTATCATGTGCCAGCAGTCGGGAAAGTTGAATGGTGCAATAGCCTGCTTAAAACCACTCTGAAGGCACTGAGTGGGGGGACTTTCAAGAACTGGGAGATTAATTTAGCAAAGGCCACCTGGTTAGTGAACCCTTGAAGTTCCACCAACTAAGCAGGCCCTGCCCAATCTGAGCCCCTGAGAACAAGAGATGGAGATAAAGTTCCGGTAGTACACATGAGAGGTATGCTGGGAAAAACTGTTTGGTTTAATCCTGCCTCCAGCAAAGACAATCCCGCTCCTGGGGTTGTTTTTGCTCAGGGACCTAGCTGCACATGGTGAGTGATGCAAAAGGATGGAGAGACCCGCTGCATACCTCAAGGGGACCTTGTTTTTTGGTGAACGCTGTGACTGTGTCTGTATTTATATTCATATGTATATATATGTATATTATTTAAAGGTTTAAATTCAATATAATATGTTGGTATGGGAAAAAATTCAGGGTGGATAATGTTGAGGGTTAAGTTTTCCTGTAGAATTCCACCCGCCCCCCCACATAAGTTGCTAGGAGACTAACTACTGATAGTTAAAGGGTGCTCAACCTGGACAAAGGAAGTTGATTACTTAGTTTTGGGGGAGGGAAAAGGCTCCCAAGAGCTGAGGGTGGTGGACTCATCTGCTCTCAGTTTTCCGGGGAGGATGGTCGGGTGACTCGTAGCTGCCTGGAGTCCACGGTTAATGGAGAAGTCTGGTCCTGGGAATTCTATCATCTGTTAGAGAACCCAGGAGTTCGGAGTTTCTTTGCTGCCCTGCTAGATTTTAGGTCAGCCCAGGTCCAGCCGCTGCGGGTTCTCCAGCACTGCTCACTTTGCCTGCCAGGACACCCCCCTGCCTGCCGAAGACAATCCACCGCTTCCAGCCATCAGTGCCAGAGCTTCCACCATTTGCCCCTCAGGGTTCTTAGTTCTGTTTTACTATTATTATAATTGCTGTTGTTGTTTGTCTGTCCTGTTATATTTACTAGTAAAGGACTGTTATTCCTTTCCCCATAGCTCTGACTGAAAAGTTTTTTTAATCTTCCAAATTATAATAACACAGAGAGAAGGATTTAAATTCCTCATTCCTAGAGAGGCCTGCCTCTCCCTAGCAAACACCTGCCTTTTCAAACCGAAACACTGAATATGGTAAAAAACAAGGTGTGTTCACTTGCTGGTGAGGGTTAGATACTGCTCTACGTAGGAGCCTTTAGAAGCATTTCATTTTAACAATGACAATCACTTCTTTTTATTCCAAAGTTTCTGCTACACTCAACCTTTCAGGGTTCTGAGCCTGAAAATAGACATGGCATTTGCTTACATAGGTCTCAGAGCATTATAAATAAATATTATCCTCAGTTTTCCTGTGTTTATTTCTAATACATGTGAGACTTCAACCTGAGCAAGGAAGTATGGTTGCTCTATGTAAGATCAAGACTCCAACAGACCAAGGAAAATTTTTGCATTCTCAACTGTAAATAGGAAGATAGTGTTTAATTTGATTGCATCATCATTTAACTGCTTCACTGCAAATTTTCATTCTTAATATCCAAACGAATCATGACCCTATGACTCCAAAGCAGAAGTTCTTCACTTCCAAAAGATAATTTCAGTTACTTGATGATGTGATCACAATCTGGTGGAAGAGCTGCCATTTCAGCCATTCTGGAATACAGAAGACATTTAATAAAATATTATGAGGTTTTCCAGGACTCCGGTACAATATACAATACAGTGGCAATAAAACTCAGTAGAGAAATGGCTTCTTTGTTCTTGTTTGACTTTCTTCATGTCAATAGCCCACTGTTGATTTTCACCCATTTGCTGACCACCCATTTTGTGAGTGCAAAGTTGCACACATTATGACTGAGGCTGTTGCTTCCTGAATTCCGTAATTTTTTTGTCAAGAAAAATTGTCCAAATTAATTATTTCTCCTCCAAAAGGTTGTGAAGAACCTTCTGTAATCCTCAGGAACAGAACTGAAGTTCCTTGATGGCCTATGTATACCAAAAGCTTTAATGGGTCTGACTGCATTCTTATGGATAGCATTTTTAGCATGTTCTGAAAATTGAGCATTTGACTTAATGGGCCCATATTTATTGGTGTCTACAGACTCTAAAATTTTTAATTTAAAAAGCCCTTAGGCCTTTTAGGCAAGATATGTGGGTCTTTTACTAATATATTCCTGTATTATTGCCTTAGAGGCATCCTTGTACTTTTTGATAGGGTGTAGTAGCTGCATCAGTTAGGGTTTTTTCTGTATTCCTTAGACCTTAAATACTCACCAGTATTAGCTACAAACACTACCAAGCACAGGATATTGTGTCCTGATTTTATTTAAAGGACATAGCATTATTACTTTCAGGAATGAAACATAAGCATTCATGATTATTTAACAAGTCACTAAAGGAAAAACTTATAAAATTACCTTTCAGCTTTCCTTTTCACTGTGACAGTTCAACTGAAAAAAGAGCTGAAGCATTATTGTTTAGCTCTCCTTGAAATTACCCACTGTTGGATATCTAGCTAAAATCTTTATTTTCAAATGCAGTTTGATTTATTTACAGTGTCTTCAGGAAAGACAATTTATGACAAGTCTTTTTTTTTTTCCTCCTGGTGTACACTTTCACTAGTATAAATCCAGAGTAGGTCCACTGAACTGTTAACTGTGGGCAGCACCTGGACTGTAGTGGTTGTTTTAACAGGGAGAAAAGTAGATAGCATTTCAAATAAGAGCTGTAAAAGAATTCCAAAAATGATACATGTACAATAAATATTTTTTTAAAGGAAAATAATCCTTGAGGGGAGGAAGCCATTAATATCTGTTCCCTCCAAATCATTGTGCCAATTACGGTGCCAGTTTCTGACACAAAGTGTCCAACAGCCCTTAACAATGAGACTGAAGGATTAATCTTACAGTGTGAAGGCAAATACAAGAACCAGAGTCATCAAGAAAGACTTCAAAATCTGCTTACCTACTTGCCTCAACCCTGAGACCATTCAGTTTGGGCAGAGAGGAGAAACCCAGATGTAGTGTTAGTTCTTTTTCATGAGAGCATATACACTGTCAGCACCCATGTTATCTGATTACAGGTTACCTAGCAGACATACAAATCTTGCCCTTTCAGTGGCTCAGAATTCTGGTCATCTTGAGATCTCTGTTTTTATGTCACTATCTGAACAACATTTTTACCGACTGATTTTTCCTTAGTACCTTAAGATCATCATTAGCATGCTTTCTAGGAACCCAAACACAGATGGAAGTTTGTATTTGAAGAGTTTTAGTAAGGATTTTTCATTCCTGTCCTGCTGAAAAAGAAGGGAGGCACGCAAAGGACCCAATTTCATCCAGAAAATCCCAGACTCCATTGTTGAAATGCCTTGTGTTTCCATACGCCTTTTCTTATACTCTTGCAGACTATTTTTATAGTGTAACTGTGATCAACACGTACTACAAACAAAGCTCCCTTTCTGTTCAAATAAAGGAAAATAAATTAACAGTACAAGTATTCCACTTTTCATGTGGGTTTTTTTTTCAGTTACTTACACCTCCTGGGATGATCTGCCGGAACTGTGCATATCCTTTCTATTCGACCCACTACATAATAAGCTTAAAACAAAGACAAACAGAAAGAAACGTTTTTGAATGCTTGGTAGAAATTCAAATATATTGCTCATAAAAATAAGCCTAATCTAAGCTGTCACAAAATCATGAAATGGCTCTGGCAGTTTTATCAAACTATATAGACGTGTACAGACCCTTTGAAGAAATGAAACTGCACTTTATCAAGTGTGATTTATAAGCAACACTGATTTTGCTGGGAGATAACACTGCTGTCTAATCATTAGTAGTCAGACAACAGCCATGTGAACACATCAATTATGGGCCACTGCCAAAAGCCCTTGAGATCCCAGAGATTAACAGCCAATCCTCTGTTTTACAAGCTCACATCAAAAAGAATATTAATAAGAGGAGGGACGATGTGAAAGCTTGTTAGAGTAATTCACGCACTAAAACAAGGCATTTTTCCCTTTGCTCTGCCTTGAACTGTTCCATGAAAAAAGCTGGCATTAGCTACAAAGCATGAAGCTGCCAATTTCTCAGAAAATGTTTTTCATTAACATATGTGAAGTTGTGAAAGGCTGGAAAAGCTCTATTTAACAGACAAAGGCGACAAGTTCTGTTTGTTCCTCTCCTGAATGTATCAATCCTGCAACTATTATTCAGATATTTGGAAAGGAACATCCATACACAGAAGTGTTTGATGACTTATCTCATTTTCAAAACCAGATGTATTTACCATTATATACAAATTAGCCAGACTTCAAGGCATGAATTTACTCTGTATTGCTAATGATTTTGAAAAAGTGAAGTAGAAATACTACCAACTCATATTCAGGTTTATGTGTGTCTTCAAACATGTGGGCGGGGGAGGGGGGGCGGAATCCACAGTTATGCCTTTCTCACTGACTTCTATGGAGTGTGGTTGACTAGAGGTTTACCCTTCTTGCATATAAATGAATGGAAAAAAGCCAAGAATGTAACTCCAAAGGGAACAGTTATTCCTCTGTACGAAAGTAAACATGCCTATAAAGATGGCCCTCAAACAAGTTGCTGCTGACGTTTTAAATGCAGCACTTTCAGCTGGATGGTTTAGTCTCATCACTGTCCTCCCTCTCTGGACTCTACTCAAGGGTCTAAAAATACAGAGGTTTCACAGCATGGCTGCAAACAATCTGAATCCAATCGTGCCAATATTGTGTATTTAAGGGGAAAGAGAATTTATTTGTGGGTATTTTCCAGAGCTACCTTTAAAAAAGCTATCTCAGTTACTGTCAGTAATTAACCTCTGAACAAAAAGGAAGCAAAAAGCAGGAACCTTTTAGACTCTTCACTGTCCCAGAGCCAATAGCTTTAGGCACAGCTCCAGAATACACATTCTGTTCTGACATGAACCAGTTTTAGAAGTTCCCACTTTGCTGTGGACTTCCAGACAATCATTCCCTTCATGTTTCTTACCTGGAGTACCACAACATCTCATATCCTACTTCAGGAAGGCATACTGTTGGTTAAATTGACACAGCTAAGAAGGTCTTAACTACTCGAGGAAGCACATAAAGGCACCAAGTATGTCAAGCAACAGATTGATATTGTGGAACTCCTCCTTTAGTAAAGAGCTGGACGAAGGAGGTACCAGTCCCAGACTGTTTGCTCAGGCAGCCATAGCAATCATAGCTTCCACAGCTTTACTGCTCCAGGGACACCTGTAATGACAATTTTAGCAAAGTCTCTTGTAGGATCTCACCTAAATCTCACAACTCATCTCATACTTGGTGGTATTCATCTTGATGGGTCAGTTCATAGTACAAGGGCCATGAGAAAGCGTGGGAGTGACAGCTCGGTCTGAAATCAGCTTCTGCAGAGGTGGAACCACAGCCTAAGTGTGAGCCTTGCACCAAGGGGGACAGAACTGTCTCCCACAATCATTCTGTCAGGACACACAGATGGCAACTGCTGCTAGAGAAATATAACATCCTAAACTCATCTAATTAAGCATCAATGAGCTTAATCACATAGCTTAATACCGTGTGTGAGAGTCCCCTTGTTCACTGAGGCTTATAACTATCTTCCCATAGCAAAAGCAAGTGTGTCTCAAACACAAGAGGTCCTCAAAGATAGATCACCTGTAGCTTAATGGCTGACACAATTTTAGAAATATATTTTATCTTGTCCTAGATGTGTTTTTGGAATAGATCTGTTTTAAAATATTATCTCTGAAATATACCCAAAAAAGAATACCATGCTATGAGCCTCACCCTAAAATATCTCAAGATTTTAATTTCAGTGAGTTCCCTCTTTATGCCATCCTATGATGCAATCTTGCAATTCAATTGCTTAAAAGCTTACCTGCAGAAACACTCATCAGGCAGACCTCATCCAAATAAGTAACTTTATAAGCACAGCATTAAAAAAAAAAAAAAAAAAAAAAAAAAAAAAAAAAAAAAAAAAAAAAAAAAAAAAAAAAAATTTTTAAGAGGCCCCATGCTTTTGTTAAGCTGGCTGAAGCAGTCCATTTGTTTTCCAGGCGTTCTCTAACATTGTTTTTAAATGTGAATGAACTAATACAAAATAATACCAAGCGTTAAAGTTAATGCACAAAGTGACATGAGTTTAGTTTGACAGAAGTGTGGCCTTCCAGTATCAAAAGACACTGTTTATCTGTTTTTAGACTCTTACAAAAGGGGCCAGACTTTCTAAATTTCCAGTTCAAATACATAGTTTTCAGAAAGACTCCATGAGGAGTCTTTCTGCAAAAATATGGGAATTTTCAGATGCCTCATACCAGATGATTAGATCTCTTAAATCATCACTGAAAATGTTAAGAGCATAAACAACTAACACAGCATCTGGATCTATAGGATTTTTACCAGAAAAGCCAACTTTAGGTGACTGCAATGACTTATGTTGGCTTCTACTATGCCTCGCAGGTCACTACAAATAAACACAGGACAAAAGAGCAAGTGAAAAGAAACCCTTTTATAAAGTGGAGGGCAGTACTTAAATCAATTAAGTTATTTTTGTGGCAGTTCTGTATAAAGTGCTCTGCCAGTTCTACATGGCACCACTCTCAAGGAAGTGTCAAAACAGTACAGACAGGAGTGCTGTAAAACAGGGAATCCATTAGAATGGAATAATTGGATGATAGCCCTAATACAGAGCTCCTGATGATGCACAGCAGCACAATCTTTATTCCAAGCAACACTAGTTACTTTTCAAATTTACTATTAGAAAGGTTTTCAGCACTAAGTGTGTCAAGCTCTAAACACTTATTTGCTTTAAGACAGTGTTAATGAGTTGTCTAATCACACAATTTTATAGTTCTATAATGTACTGTGCTGTAAAAATTAAATCAGTGTTTATTACACCTCTGCTGCCTTTCCTTTCCTTCTCATTGGACTGACTCTTGGATGGATTAAATGGATTAAAGCAGGAATATAAAAAGTGCACCAGCTGACAACAGTTCTCAGTACGTCTATAAACAGTATTTTAGTTCAAAGCCTACCTGCAAACAAAGTAATTCATAAACTACTTTCAGATACTGAAACTGAGGACATGTTTACTTTTCAATTTTGAGGGAGCTGCTTTGTTTTTATTTGCTTCTGGAACTTCCCTTCCCTTGGACATTAAAACCAACCTATTCAGTTTTCCTTTCCCTATCTCAAATACAAAAGGTAAAATATAACGGAGGTTTTATTTTTGCAAAATGACACATTTTTGCGAATTCTTTGATGTCAGCAGTGTTTATGTGACAGACCTGGATGCTGAACTGTTAAAACGGCATTGAGAACAAAGCTTCTTTATTGCTGGAGAATCAATATGACTAATGGCCAACCAGGAAAGACTGGATCACAGATACCTGAAGATACACTGCTTGTTTGAGGACAGACAAAGAAGGCACGCACCTCCAGACATTAGAAAAATTGCACACCCAAAATACAGAGGTAGAATAAGTGGATCTTTGAATGCAAGCAAAGAACTTCATAAACATTCTTACATTTCAACATAACTTTTCCCTAGAGGAAAAAATGGCAAAAAGAATCAGATAAACACAACCTCCTTTGATTTCCATAGGCATGATATAGAAGTTCTCCTCTCTTACATAGCAAAGAAATACATATTTAAGCCACCCTAGACTGGATTTATTTGAGTATCTCCTGAAGACTGACCACTTGCTTTCAACACTGTTTATAATCAGAAGAGAATGATCATTCATTTTATTAGTGTCACAGCACTTGAATTCTGATGAGTATTTGTACTGCTCTGTAGAACAAACGCAGTATCTGTTGTTCTGCCCCCAAAAACTGAAAATTATTTTGCATTCCCAAATCACGATAAAGAGTCTGATAATAATACATGAATGGATACAATCTCGTATTGCACTATGACATGGCATGGCTAATTTTCATGCCATAATGTCAGAACATGCTTTGTGGTTTTAAAACCTAGGAATTCTGAGAACACAGACATATTTGGCTGATCTGTATGTAGGCACTAAAAGCCACTTTTGAATGAAATATTCAGTATCAAAATATATTGACCATTTTCAATAACTCTATGGTCTTTCCATCTCAGTTTCACCAACTGTAAAATGAAGATAGCTTTTTTCTCCTCTTCTTCCTTTCCTCAGTGTATTGCAAAGCTGATGGCCAGACGGTGTACTTTATTTAATTAGAACTTAAACCCCAGAACTGATGCCAGATTTTCAAGATAGCTCACAAATCAAAACAAGGGGCCAGATGTTCAAAAGGACAAAGCACATTGGGTACATGAGCTTTCCTTCAGATCCTCATAATGGCAAAAGGAGGCACTAGCCTGTTCAAAAAATCTTGCCAAAGTTGTAGTTGTTAACCACATTAAAAACCTGCCCTTCATAAATGAAGGGCATAGTAAGAATGCTTCCAGTTGCAATTTGGTCCTTGGAAAATGAGTAAAATAACCATGCATTGAAATATTTAGACCAAATTCCACTTTTCATTCACAAAAAAAATGAATATTGTGCTTAATTTTTCTCTGAGGGCAATTTTCGGGGCAAAAGGAAAAGACTGTTTCCTGACTTGTTTTTTTCCTTAGTATCACACAGAAAAATTTCGGGCGTTTTTTGTTTGGTTTGGTTTTTTGCACATGTTTGTTCTAAACAAAATGAAGAAAAGCCAACTAAAACTGGACTAGGACACGATGGCAGTGGATAACTGATAAATTATGCTGTGCTTCATTTCACCACACACCAGCCTTCAGCTTAGTCCAATACATCACGCAAGCACAAGGGAGGAGGATGTATTGGATTTTTCTGCTACACTCACATTTGCATGAAAAGGAGCAGTCAAACGAAAATTAAGCACTTTAACAGCTTAAAAAAAGCACTGGTTCAGAATACTGTACTTCAATAAAACATTCATTGTTATTCAATGCTTGGCAAATGACATTGCCATCACATACTAGTAGAAGAGCCGTGAAGAATAAATGCTGTCTGAAAAAGAGGCTTGTACTTATGCAGCGCTAATGACCATCTAAAAGAGCGATTCTGCATGGTTACATCCTCTTTGAGATTCACAGCTGCAGCTTCACAAGAGCAGTCATACATCATAATCTGCAGCCATTTTAGGCTACCCCTCTGCTTTGGAGAGCAATATGGGAACTAAGGAACTGCTAATCTGTAAAGTTACAATCAAAAACAACTTTATTCAGCGGTGATGAGCGAATGTGATGACCCACCTTCCCCTTATGGGTACGTCATCATACTGAGGAGGAGGGGAAGGAGGTGGTATTTAAATTTTAATACTGAAACACCCTTGACTGTAACAGCAGCGTCACACAGGGAAAAGAGCTCCACGTTTAGTTTCACTAGAGAGAAAACATACTCATTGTTAGATTTGATTTCTAATTCAATATAACACTGGCAGGAGTAGCACACAAGCCTTTCTTTTAAAAGGTCAGATAACTGCATTTTAAGATTATAACACTCACATTTTAATTAATGTGAAGGATTTGCTTAATGAACAACATGCTGATCCTATAAACATCATTACTTAACTGAGATAGAGTGACTTTTCAGAAAGTTAACAGCTTGGGAACAAACAGTACGTACACAGTATGTACTTTGAAACTAATAATCAAAGACTATATTATTAGCCCCTAGATTAACCACAGATTTTGCGGTCAAACAAGATTTGCAGCCACACCCATCCCACTAAAATCTTTCCTCCAATTATGCACACTTATTTAAGCTTAGTTTTACAGAAGTAACTATGGCTTTTTGCACAACACATAGCTTATAAAACAACTCTCTGGATCTTTAATTAGGCTAGACAAAGGGAACAATCTGGAAGCTACTATCATTACTAGGCTTGTTTGCCTCTACAACGACTTCAAGTGCATTTCTCAGGTCAGGTCAATCAAGCTAGCCTTCCACTGCCCTGTAAATGGCATCTGTCATCATCCTAGTAACTCCCACGTATCTGTATGTACAAATTTGGATGAGGAAACTCTGGAAGAAATGGGGCTGGTGCCAGTTTGAGCAGTTAAGAGTTCAACCAGAGGTTAACTGCAACCAGGAAAGAAAAAGAGTTTTGATTTCAGCCCTCAGTACTTACACAGTCAATATACATCTCTTGTGTTTCTTAGGCTTCTCTTGATGAAAGTAGCTTGAAATCCAAGTAACTACACACATAAGCATCTATATGGAAATGTTGGCATGCTGAAGAAAAACTAACTCTTCAGCAATTAGTGCCATAGCCTTTTCTGCACTGGGAAAACATATCTAACAGGAAGGAACTTAAAAATGTTTGTTGATTTATAATGGTTACTGAGAAGCTACATTTCAGCATTAAACCAAGCACTATAGAGTATCTGGCCTAGGCCACAGAGAGAAAGAAGCTAAGAGTCACTCCTGTGCTACAAGATGGGCAACCCAGTCAGTGGAGAGACACTTTCCCTTGCCAAAGGCTTACAGTTAACTTGCTTCCTATTCCTTTACAAAGAGGCAGTTTTTAACTTTCTCATCATTGAGTATCTTATGGAAAGCTACCTAATGTGTATTAAATGCAGAGGAAAAGAATGTCACACCTGGCTCCCTTAACAGCAGAGATTTGCACTTAAACACACAGAATCTGTCAAATTGCATCACTTGCACTAGGAACTGTATGCCTACCTGTTTTCATTATAAATTAATAGTTATCATAAGTGGTTATTATAAATTAATTCATTGGGTACACAAGACAATTGACAGACCAATGGAGGAGCAAAAGACTGTTAAACATAAAGACAAGGCTGTCCCTACCTCAAGCTAGCTACAGCAAATGTTTTCCAGAGTCTGGTGGTGTGAAAACAGTGGCCAGAAAACAAAAACAACACAACAACAACCACAACAACAACAAAAAACCAAACAAAAACAAACAACAAAAACTCCTCATGACCAGATAACAGATGCTGTGCAAGCTCTATTCCTGCCCCAACCTCACACACACACATACACACACACACACAAAGCCTCCCCTAAATTAGCTTCATTTGTATCAAGTGACTCAGCTCCAACTCTGATCATTATGCCTGAAAAATCTGTCCCTCTCGCCATCTGTGGTATTCTTCCTAGTTATATCCAGAGCACCTAGCCATCAGGCAGCCAGATAAGAATTTCAAATAATGCTAAAGAGATGTTGCTAAAGAGACAAAGAGTTCCAAAGCAGCAAACGCACACAGGGATTTCAGCAATTAGGTTTCTAGAAGTACTGTCCCTGCAGGTTAATGAAAGCTTTTAAAAAAGGAAAGCCCTGACAATGTTCCAGATACACAGCTTACCCCCGAGACTTCTGCACATTTTCGCGGTTTCACAACGTATTTTCCAATTAATTTGAAAATAGTTTTCTCTTCTCAGTAACCACCTAGTAAGTTCACAGAAACAACAGGGGAGACAGACACAGTCAGTACACCATGGAACCAGAGACTTGACTTCATATACAACCCATCAGATGAGTCTTAAGGAAACATTCCTTTTTTTATTCCACCTCTTCTACTAACACTGAATGTGGAATGACATGGGAAAAATATTAAAATGCACTACAATGTGCAAGGAACAAAAGTATGTCAGAAATTCAAGAAAAAGTCTGAATAATCATTCATGTCATGGAAGAAGGAGAAAGAATTATACATGAAGTAGTGATGGTCTTCATGAAAAAAGCATGCAATATAATGCTTACATTTTTAATAAGCTGTTGTTTATCCGGGAGATTCCAAACATCAGTATAAATGTCTATACAAACTCAATAGATTTAGGCTGCAATCACATACCCTTTAAGGGCTGAGGCAAATAGAAATGAGGGTGTCAAAGCTAGGTACTCATCATCAGCCCCACCACATCTGGAGATCACTGCCTTTCCCTTTACATCGTCTGTGTACCTTCCCTTTCACCCCAGTCAACTTTGATGCTGGATTAGAAAAAGCACACTATTGTCGATTGCCTGGACTTTTTATTCAAGCAGACCAGGGTATGTCCCACCTTGCGGAAATACTCCTCAGTGATTCTGGATAGATGCTCTTAGAACCCCACATGGGATTACAGCTCAAGTTCCGTTTTCAGAAACCTAACAAAACTGTTCCACTGATACCTGCAGGCTGAGGGATGCTCTGGTCATTAGTTTCCAGTTTTATCCTGGCATTGCTCCATTCCTACCAAGTCACAGATACGGCTTTTGCAGAACTGAGCAAAAACATGACATTTTGTGTCCAGAACTGAAGAAAACAAGATTTACCATAGCCCACAGATTGAAGAACTTTTGTAGCGATGTAAGAGGAGTTAGTCTAGGATATACTGTTCCTCTAAGTTCCTCTAAGTGCAGCCTAACTGAAACGAAACCAAAGGAAATATGTTTTCTTGCTCTAAAGACATGTAATGATGCTCTGCTCTCACCCCAAACCAACAAATGAAGTAATTCAACTCTAAAGTGGGCTACAAGTTTTTAAATTTTAAATAAAGCTGCAATTTAAAAGATTCATTTTACTTCTAATATTTCCTCTCTGCTCATAGCCTGGTCTGTTAGCAAAAGCTTTAAAAATTTAGTAACAACTAAAAGAAATTAGCCTAACTACTTGACAAGCTTGGTATACTGACTTGAGTCTTCCAGATCAACTGACCTTCTGTGCAGTGACTTACTGTGCAACAATGGCAAGACAAACAGGACAGAGAAAACTGCTCTGACCTCTATACTTATCAAAGGTTGGTTTGCTACAAAATACTAAAATCGGCTGGTGCAAGCTACACCACTCACTCCCCATTCAACACTGAAGGTAATACTGTATTAGTATGGCTCTTCCAGAGAGAATTAAAAGTCAATAAAAGATGAGCTCCTATGACACCATAAATATTATGCAGAGCTATTGTTATCCTAATGAGCTAAAGGGTGAGCAACCCCTTTTTACCAGCCCCTTGGCTTCCAGTACAAGAACATTAACAAAAAAGTATAATAAATTTCTATCTAATTTCTCCAAATCCTAAAATTAAATTATTTCTTTGCCTAATTGTTGATTTAGAATGCAAATTTCCTTTAGAACTTACTGAGACCCGCATTCAGGGCTGGTTTTTTACTCTGCCAGGGATACAAACACGTTTATTAAGTCCATCAAGCACTTGGTAAAGTACTACCAATAAAGAAAAATATGGTCCTACTTCACTATCTTGATCAAAAATGAAAGGCTTATTCTGGAGTGAATACTGGTAGTTAAGCCTCACATACATAAACACACACACACAAAAAAAAAGAGTAATTTTGTTTTGAAAATTTATGAAATTTCACTTGTAATTTCAATGTTAAAATTTTTAACTTGCAGTCTGAAGACCAACTGTGTCCTCTGTTAGAAGCAATAATAACAAGGAAATTATGTATATGTGAGCAGATGCAAAAATTACTACCATTTTGCCCTAAATTTTCTTACTGCAGGTTTCTTATTACAAAGTGGTTTTATAGTTCTGCCAGTCACATTATAGAGGTTTTAAAGTAGAGTGTGAACAAAATCGCAATACCATGCACATAATGTAAAGTTCTTTAATAGTCACCAAGAACGCTGCTTTCAATCACTTCAAATATGTCAATGCTCATTTTATCAAACAGGTATCAGTGGTTTAATGCTCCCACAGACAGTTATTTCAGAGCCCGGGGAGAATACAAAGAGGCGTAAACGTACACAAATATGTTTATAATTAGTCTGCATAGAAAAGACACAATTCTTACATAACTTCCACAGCAGCATTCTTCTTGCAGAGATGTCAGTGCTCATGTTGCTGCCCATTTTGAAGTAATCAGCTTCTGTTCCTAAATGGGGATGGGTGAAGTGGCCTATTACTAGGGAATGCAGCTAGAGCACTTTTCCATGCACTCTCTCATTCTTGTGATCGGGAAATGCAGCAGAAACTAAATCTGAAGCAAGAAACACTATTAAGAATATTTTTCTCGAGGTTACTACTTAGTAGATTCTAGTTTGAGGGACATATATTCTCAACAGCACAGCCCACTGGCAACATACCCTGTATTTGTTAATTCATAAGCGGAGTGCAACATTTTATATCACATAAGTGAATCAAGGAATATGTAAAATAACAAGGCACATCATTGCCAAGCACTTGAAAGGTCATACCTGAAGCTCATTAACCTTTTCTTTGTCCCCTTACAAAAATTAAACACTAAAAACTTTCTTGTTCTTATACTGGATTTCAAATAAGAACAACTGACAGGATCTTTTTTTCATGCATCCTTTCTTTACAGAAAACTTACTTTTCTTTACAGAAATTTGTGACTAGCCAAAGGGAAAAAAACGTCCATTTTATTACAAGTTAAGGGGATCAAACTGAAAATGTATTTTGTTACTAGAGATGAGCAGACACAACTTACCCAACTCAGCTATAGCTACTCTTTTTCCCATATAAATTACTACAGCCACTGAAGATGGAAAATTGAATAGTTGTTTTACTAGGCCAAACATATTCTTCAAATGGCTTATAATCTAATCAAATCAAAGCGTATTTCCACACAAATAATCGTGACTTGTTTTCTCACAAGGCTTTGCTGACCAAGATACTGACAAGCAGGGATGTTCTGTATAAAATGTTTGGTTTTCCATGACCTATGGACCTATTCCCTTATTCAGAGTATGTAAATTCATTTTCACAGCAGTGACAAAGAGAAAAAGTCATAGAAAATTCAACTCAGAAGGTAAGAATTTTGGAAGGCTATAAATTACTGAAAAAGTGAGTTTTAACTGAAGAAGCTTAAACAGCATTTACAGCAGAGGTTACTCCATTTCTGCTATAATGCTTTCTTGGCTTTGATCTTTAAACCAATGACTCACGGAAATTATATCTTCAAATTCACAGGCCACCAATAAGTGGGTCTTAAAAAAAATGTTGTACAACAATAAAGCGGAACCACAAGCACTTCTTAACCATTTAAACTGCCAACTAATTAATTATGATACTGAAACAAAGGCCTATCCAAAAAAATGAGAAAAACCAAAAACCACCCTTGCTCTTAAAAAGAAGGGAGGAGAAAAAGCAAGACAGAAAAAAAAAAGGGGGTAGGCAGTTCTAGTAAGCAAACCAAACATTATATTAGGGAGAGAGGTTCAAGAAAATGTATTATGTTTGCTCAAATTAACAGAAGCATTTCTCTCCCACCCCATGCAAAAGGAAAACAAAATAGGGCAGCTCTTCTTGCCACAGACTGGTGCCCCTTAGCTAGAAGCAGCTCCAGTTGTCAGGTTCCTGTCAGCACATAAGTGCACCAACACTTCCCTTCTCCCACACTTTTGTTCCTACTTATGCGGTTTGTTCAGCAGTCTTTGCCATTAAACAATTCATTTTTTCCTTGCCTCTTCTGCTTTAGGAGGAGGTAAAAATAGCAGGACTTAGGCACAAAATATAAAGCTCATTTCCTGTACCTTAGTGCCTCATTCTTTCACCTCCTTGTCCATAGGATTTAGCTACCAAATAGGTCTTAATCTGTAAACAAATGATTTGCTCTACAATTAAGCCATTCACTTCTCTTTTTTTCACTCCCTCTCTTTCTTTGGCTGCTTGGCTGCTGTCCAATGTGGAAGCCCATGGGTTCTTCTATTATTTAGTGCTGGTTAAAAGGCAATAAGCTCATTTAGAGTTTATAAAACTATAAACTATCAACAAAAGCATTTAATGCCTCTTTGAAGCACTGTGATTTTTGCCTGAAAAATTAGTAACGTGTGTTTGCATGCTTATATGTGTGTACATATACATGTGGATAATGTGTAGGGGTGTTTTTTCATATACTGGCCTTATTTAACTTGGCATGTCTTTAAAATGACAGTTATTGTAAGCTACAAATACATAAGTACTCAAATTTTAAATAACTGTGTACTTTTTTACCAACAACTGACAACCACAAGAACTGTGATTCACCATGGCTACAAAGTTGAACCTCAAATACATTGATGTCATATGAGAAAAAAATGCCATGGTACTGCAGCATTTCACAATGTTTGCAAATATTGTTTTTTTACAGAACGATGTGAATCAGAGGAGTCTGCTAAAGTAAGTGAAACCTTCCAAGAAATAAATAATATGTTAGCTTTTTCATCCCTGCAGTTAAAAGTTACTGATGACTCAAGAGAAAATAACATTGAAATAATTATCCTTTATTTCTATTTTTAAGTTTTTGTTCTTTATGGGGAATCAGTTCTCAGGGATTAAAACCAGAACACAACATGTATATATCTGCCTTCATGGAGATGTTTCTACATACAACACGGGATTAGCAGGCTACCACCTCAATGTGCGACAGTAAAGACAATTTTTTTTTTTTTTTTAAATATGTCTGTCTTTTAATACTTAATACTTTAAGTAAGTAAGGTATTGTAACTGGATAGATAAATTTACAGGTGTAAATCTCATTTAGAAATGACAGGTACTTAGCCATTTCAATTTCAGCAATATACTTCCAATGAAATTCTGCAAGCCTATTTAAAGTCTATTACAGCTGCTGACATCAATCTGCCAGGATTTAGAGTGCTAATCTCCACTAAAGATTTTCACCTACAAGTTTAGCTACTGGTATATTTGAATTAAACACTCTGTGTTTCTCTATATAGGCAACTACAGACATAAGGCATTAGAGGTGGATGGGCAATAGAGCAGAATTTTCACAGAGCACCTCATGCTAGTTTTGCCTGGATAAGGAATGAAGTTCCAACTCCCATTAGATTCCAGTCTTCTCCTCAGGGTTTTAGTCTTGATTTCCACACTTTCCACTCAAAATCTCACTTCTTCCTCACTGAATACAACATATTCCTAGTGCAGCTGCTCACAGGAGAATGAACACTACAGGAAAACCCTCTTGATTTAAAGTATATTTTAAATGTACACCCATGCACTCATGCATATGGGTGCATACACAAGCACAGGTCCATACAAAAGGACACACAAAAAGGTTTTAATTAGCTGTACCTGTTAAGACTCACCGGAGGTCAAATAAGTCTCCATCCCTCCCCCTAGCCAAATGACAACTTCTGAAGTTGCAGATAATGGGTAGCAGTCAGACAGGTGTCTGATACGTATGCTCACCCTGAAAAACTACTTAAGGCTCCAAAAAAAAGTGCTAACCCTGCAAAAAAGAAATGCGTCTTATCCTGAACTGATATAGCAATCACATCCACATGTAAATGTTTATTATGTTTATTGTTAGCTTGTTTAATTTATCGCAATACAATGTACCCTCAATAACTATCAACCAGTTGAAACGAGTTAGTGAAAATTAAGCAGTAAGAGGCATTTGAAACCTCTGAGAAATATTTCAGTTTGAGAAAAAATGTAAGTCTTGGATGTAGTTTGAATGTAGTTGGCAACTTTTCCACCTCGAGTAAATCTGAAGGCTCAAAAATAAATATTCAAGAGCATTAATTTGTTCCTAGATGTGTGCGTGCAAGTAAAACAGCAGCCATAATGTGGAAATTTGAGTCACATTTTGCAACTAATTGGAAGCAGATTAGAATTCTGCCTCAGGGGAACATTGTCAAACTAGAAGCTGGAGCAAATGAAGAAAGAGGTGAAAGCATCGTGAAGAGCTGACAGATTTACAGTGCTCAAGGCAATAAACGGGTACTAGATGAAAATGAATGTGCTTCACTGTACTGCGTGCAGTTTTCAGTCATATCTCAGCAATAAGAGCATACAGCCATGAAACAATTATTTTCAGAGAGATGGTGAAGGAAAGAGCAAGAATGAACAAAACACTATTCAGGTGGCGTGCAAAAAAACCTATAAATCATACAGTGGCTCAAGTTGTTACAAGAATAATATAATTGGTCATAGTAGGTCCTGTTCTGCAACCCGGACTCGTCTCAATTAAGGGATTACAGAGACACAACACAAGGAACTACGTACTTGAGTTGAAAAATGACAGTAAGCCCTTGCTCAGTGTGAGTAAGAGTCAAAGCATTAAGCTCTTCGGGGGGGGGGGGGGGAAACACCAACAAAAAGCAACACAGATTTTACATTTTTAAAGCTAAGAAAAACACAGAACTCTGCAGGCAGATAAATCAGAGGAAGAAGGGGAAAGGCCTTTTTAGGAGGTGATTAGGAAAGGTTGAAGGAGATCATAAAATGAAAATAAAGTGCAGAGGCTAATGTACCAATGCTGTAATGGAAACAGCTGCTAGCTTTCTCCTTCAGTGCATGGCATCCGTTGCAGCGTCACAGGAAAGACTGTTAAAAGATCTGGACATGAAATGTAAATAAAACTATTAGCCAAAACTCAGTTGCTGTATTTATAAAACAGTAGCGGCTCTCTTTTTTTGTGTGTGTGTGTGTATGTGTATACATGTATGTGTGTGTATGCATACACACCTCCAGCATATATGTGAATATCTGTATTGATATATGTACACACGTGTTTGGATAATCCTCTCCTTAAGCAGCAACTAGTAACACTATTAAATAATATTGCACCTTACTATTGGCTAAAGTGAACAGGAACATCAATTTATGTTTTCAGTAAAACTGGGTGTAGAACAACCACCTTCATTGTTCTCAAAATGCAGCAGTATTTTTCAGAACTCCAATGCAATACAACATGCAGTGCCTCACATTAAACCCAGAGCAAAAATTACCCATCAAAACTTTATGTCAAATATGTTCATTATATCCATAAATACTCCTGGAATATCAGATCCTTATAGTCAGTGCGAGATCCTTATAGTCAGTGAGGCATAAACAAATGCCTCAACATTTATTAAACCAGATTTAAACTCCTACCAGCAAAACAAACTTCAACAAAGTAACAAGGTCCATTTCTAATTGTATTTGCTTCTAACTATTACCTTTTGTTGAAGAGATACAGATCTAGTTTAATTTCCCTTCTTCAAAAAGAAAGAATTGGCAAGAACATGAAACCCTGAAACATGCAAATACTGCCATTAATTCACTGCTACAAGCTTATAATAAAGCACAGATTTGGTAGTACTATCTGTGTAGTGTGGCGAACCACACTCAAATAAACAGTTCTCCATAAAGAATGAAAACCCAAAGACCAAACCCTTCTAATTCAAACATTATTGTTGCTTTTAACATAAGCCATCCACAGAAATCAGCCAAGGAGGTGACAGGAAATCCAAAAATAATTTGGTTTGGCCCTGCTCACTATGAGAAAGGAGATTACAGTTTGCTTTTCGCTTTTCTTACTGGTAGAGGGAAGTGGTGAAAACTATGAAAGCTATGCTTACATAACAAGCAACTATGGTACACACAGACCTATTTCTACCACAGTTCAGCACAGCATCACTGAAATTCATCAATAAAGGTGGCATTTGAATAGCATGAACTTGTGTTGCAGGGCGATAGGCTTAACAAACCCCCTGAATTAATTCAATGGATAATGCAAATGACTAAATGTGTGCGAAATCAAACTGTCTAGTGAACACAGTTAAAGAGGCCAGATGTGCCTCAAAACTTCCTGGGAAACACAGCCTAAACTTGGCTCTTTCTTTTATCAGAATGAAGAAAGCAAGCTCTCAGAGTTTATGAAAGTGTGACCAATTGGAGCTTAGTCTTCTGTTGCTAATTGAAGCATGGAAAAAAAAAAAAAGACAGTTTCTGAGGACAAACTACAAACATACACTTTTTATATTCCATGATAAAAAAACAGAATCAAGCTGACTGGTAGAAATTTGACTGGCAACCAAAGACCAACCTATTATTTCAAACTGTTATGGGAAAGCAATAAAATTGCTACCAAGTCTCCTCATGTTACTCTTCAATAAAAAGAAGCCATCGGGGAAATAAGAGGAAAAGAAAACACATCAAAACCTCTAAAGTTTATTTAAGTAAAAATACACTTCTGTGGTGTTACGCCATTTGCTTCTTGGTTAACATGACAAGATAACAACTAGAAACACCAAGTAACCACAATCAATAGATTTTACTTTGCTCTTTTGACTGCAAAAACTGCATTCACAGGCCATTTTTGGCATATGCTTCAAACATCCTCATGAGGTCAAGTATTATTTGGTGGAGTTTCTCTGGAGACAAACACCTCAGCCACGCTGCGTTTATGCACAAAAGTGAGATTTAGGCTAGGAAGAACCAGGAGCCGTGAGAAGATAAGGGAACCAAATGTTCGGGGGGTTTTTTTCTGAAGATTAGTTGATGAAGATCCATAATAAAGGACATACAATTGAATGAGCAATGAATTTCACTCCAAAATTAGTGAAACAAAGAGCTTCACATTTAATTGCTAATAGGCATTACAGGCAGAAGCTAGAGAAATTGATCCTTTCACCTTGAGATTTAGCAGTATTTGTCAACTTACCGTAAAAGCAGATGTATTAAAAATCTCTGTCACTAAATGCAACTTTCTTACTTGCAGTTATGCTGAAGAGATCAGATAATTTAATCAATGCCATAGAGACCCTAGAGCTGGAAAACTTATCTACACAGACATGATTCCTACTTCATTGTATGCAACTTGTATCCTTGAACGCTCATTTGAACTGTTCAATTAAGTAATGTTATACATATATAAGCATATATATTATGGAAGCATACATGTACATGGGGCGTCAGGGCAAACTACCTATTCCACTCCTTGATGTTCTCTCAGCTTTTTCGAAAAAGAAAAAAAAAATTACAAAGAACCTGCTTGTCAGTCAAGTCGCTCTGAATAGTTTTACAACTTTTCATTCAAATGTAAAGGCTTTGTTCCAATTGCCAAGACCATTTTGTAAGAGTTAAAAGAGAAAGTGCAACAGACAGTGCTTACTGAAATCCTACATCACAACCAAAAGTCATTCTCTCACCTTCCTCTTTACCCAAATGGCTACTCATTGCCTTCAGTAAATTGTGGTATTAAATCAAGAATGTAATAATTTTTTAAAACCGTGATTTACAATCTCTTTTAAGAAAACCCCTCAAACCCCTCAAATCCTGCTATAACAACTGGTAATTATATTTATTAAAATTACCACATTTCAAACGTATTTTTAAGCAAATTTTAAAATTATAGATTGTGTTACTCTTCAATTTGGTGAAAGGCTGCACTGAAAAAGAGCTGTACCAGGCAGAAACAGTAGTACAAACAGATAAACAGAAAGAGGTTTATGAAACATCATATGTGTGTGTGTGTGTGAATAAACTTTTCCGATTTTTTAAAAAGGAATTTACTTTTTGCAATTATGACATATTTAG
Source organism: Hirundo rustica (assembly GCF_015227805.2). Lineage (NCBI taxonomy): Eukaryota > Metazoa > Chordata > Aves > Passeriformes > Hirundinidae > Hirundo > Hirundo rustica. Next base: position 60,504,330 of record NC_053488.1, on the reverse strand, counting down.
AAATTTTCATGAAAGACTGCTTTGCTGTCTTTCACCCAACAGGAAATGTTATGTACAGACCAAAATTTTTTTTAAAATATCCATATATAATCAGTGATTGTTAAGACATAAAAGTAACTCCTTGGTAAGTAAGCATACTAAAACGAAAAATATGGCAAGCTCTTCAGTTGAAGCCAATCCACAGGTGTGAGCCTATCTGAGGACTCAGGGCAAGATGTATTTCTGTTGTAAAAAATGAAGCAGAGTTAAGAAGTCAATCTCCAGCCATTCAGGGAACAAAGCAATATATCACCACGTTCATTAGAACATCATATAAGTACAATATAAAGCTGGTACAATGTTAAGAATACTATAAAAATAAAACTGTTGGACCATTTGTACAAAGTATATTAGCTCAGACCACAGTAAACTCTTAAACCTGGTTACATTCAGCAATTCCAACTGTATACCATGGAACAAATCTGGAACAAGCCACTCAAAAAGTGAATTCTATGTTTGTGAAATATGGACCATGTGGCAATAACATAAAAGTGCCCAAACTGCTGCAGAAGAAATCAAACCTTTTTCAAGGGTGGGTGATAGAAGTCCAAAATATATATATGTCCTTATCCAAAATGGAAGTAAAGGTGAAGGATAGCTGAAGTGTTAGTACTTCTTCAACGATACTCCTGAAGATGCTTTGTAAAACATGCTCAATATCATGTGTATCAATAAGAGTATAAGATGTGAAGAAATACAGGGTTGGTTTGGGTTTTTTTTTATTCTTTTAGAAATGTAAATTGCATGGATAACATAGGGCACATGTAGGGGAACCTGAATTCAATGTGCAAAGGATGGGCCCAGTTAACAGAAAGCAGACACGAGGCTCTTCCACTAATGTCAGTACTATGGAGACAGCACATTTCTTATATGGTGGAGGAAAAAAAGGCACTACTTTTAGCACGCAAAAAACTCTGCAGATTTCAGATTTGTGATTTACGTTGTTGTCGATAAAATAGCTTTCCAATTATGAAGGAATCCATCCTGTGTTAATGATCACAACCAGGGGTCCAAGCTTTAGTCTTTTGTCAGAACTACAGCATATCTTCCCCGCAGCTTCACCATTAACACGTCTGTTTCCTGTCAGACCACTCAGAGATAATGTCATTTATCTCAGGGAGGCACAAGGCCAGTCATTAGCTTCAGTAAAAGACCTCAAACAAAGGCCGGATGGCGTTTTATCCAGGGCTCATAGGCTGCAGCCAAGAATCTCATTGCCTAACAGTTTAGAATGAGTTATCTTTAAAAGAGTGGTTTTCTCCCCATGAACAATTCTAGAACACTTCACTGAACAGCAGTAAAGTCTGCATGGAAAATTTTAGTCAATGGTTTTATGATATGCAATTAGGTAACTGATAAGAGCTTGCTAAAGTTATTCTTTAAGAGGATGAGGTGTTTTGTTTTGGTTTTTTGTTTGTTTGGTTTGGTTTTTTGTCGTTGTTGTTGTTGGGGGGGGGGGTGTGGTTTTTTCCCCCCTGCGTTTTACTTCGCAAAGAAAGACATAGCAAATCAGGTGCTACCTCAATAGCAAGACCCTTGAAGAAACTGACGCTTATTGTGTTTGCCTAGAGGAGGTGATTCACTGTTATAAATTCTTCAATGATTGAGCTTCTGGAAATCTCTTTAAATGAAAGTGGAACTGGTTAACTGTATGTACGAACATGTGTTTTCACAGTCTGTCCTGTATTATTGCATTTCAGAAAGCTTCTATAAAGTTCCAGGTGAACTTCTTAAAATAATGATAATAATAATTTTAAAAAGAAAGAGAGTTGGAAAAATACAAGCAAATCTCAGCTTTTCAATTCCTGGGCTTTTGCTGAAAACTAGAAACAGATGGTACTTTCCATGTTACTTGAATCTGGTTATTGAACACCTCTATGGTTACAGGAGATTTTGCTTAGCACTTTTAACATACATTTCATTTATTGGACTATAAAATGCTACTTTGGAAAAACAAGTCTTTATATAGCTATAATTAAAACAGCCTTGCAGGAAAGCCCTTTAACGTGGAGAACACTGTTAACCTCATGACATCTAGACAATCAATGCTTTCCTCTTTACTGGGTATTCATGAAATTATTAAAATTGTAAAACTACTAATGCCCAAAGTGAAATATTTTTCCAGTAGTTCCTATATAGTCAGCTTCCCTACTTTGATTGATAGATGTTCTAGACCAGCCTCCATTGTGTTACACTAACTCTTGCTTTGCACAGGAATTCAATAGAAGATCTGGTCATACATATTGGCAGAGGTCAGCAGGTTCACACGGAAAGCTTTCCTCGGCCAAAGGGCAACACCTCTTCACCCAGCTCAAAAAGCACCGTCACACTGCTAGACAGCACTACAGAACTTTAAGGACCTTGAGCTATGCTTATTGTTAGACACCCATACTTATCAATGTTTTTAACAGCTAAACCCCTTATGTAGCTTTCAAAACAGTTTGCTGTCAAACAACAATAGACTTTGTTCTTTAATTACAGCAAGTGACCTCCCTGCCCTTTTATTTCACAGTGAATAAACTACACACAAGGCCAGCAAGAAAAGTACATGAAGAGCATATCTCCATAACATCATCAATCAAAGCATGTACTTAAAATGGTTTACATCAATAGGTAAAATTCACCCAGAGATTCTTGATGGCATACCCTCAAACCCTAATGCTAAAACACAACAAAGAAAGTGAAGATAAAATAAATAATTCTAGCCAACATGTTAATTTGCTAAAGACAACTTTCAAATGTGAAATGCAGTCATAATGAGATGCACTAAGCTAAAAAAAAAAAAAAAAAAAAAAAAAAAAATAAAAATTCCATCCTGGAGTATCACCAGACTGATACATTTAGAACTGTAACTAAACCCTTCTGATTACAGTTTTGTATCTTCTACATTAATTCCATGTAAACATACCAAATAAAGTTTACCCATATCTCAGAGTAAATTATGACTGAATGAATTCCAAATCTCCTTGCAATGCACACAAAGCATATTTTGTAGCTATTCTGAACAGTTTTCAATGTAACAGCTGTTAAAAATACAAAAAACTTAGCTGGAACAGATGAATAGTTCATGCTGATACACAGTCACTAACTGTGCTAAAAACAGTATGGATGAGAAATGGAAAATGGAGACAGGTTTTTAACACCAAAAATCTTAGGAGTGGTTAGCCTACCTGTCAAAGCTACTTATTCAGACATGTCACTGGTGGCTTAGCCACAAAACGGACTGCACAAATATAGCTCAAACATCTTAGAATTACAGCACACTTTGACTTTATCCACATATTAGGGGAGTGGCAACTTTTACAACATACTTGCGGTTTCTGCATAAAAGGGCTGGCAGAACACAGTCATTGATTTAATTAGGCTTCATAAGATCCAATTTATCATGTTTTACATGACTTTCTGCAGCAAGGAAACATAATAAATAGACTAAAAATATAATTGAAGCATGCTGTGAAAGCTAAACAGTGACTACAACGCCTGGGAATCTGCTCCAAGCTTTTCACAAATAGTAAACAAATGCAGTATTATATTCCACACCACGTATAAAAACATGTAGCTTTTGAATCAGCAGTCATGAAGAACTTGTTTGATTCTAAAAGGAAACTTCCAAATTCATGAGGCATGTCTTGCACAAGAGTAAGATATCTGAACATTGATTTCAACATGCAGGTTGAAAATTATGTATTTATCTACAGATATAAGTTGCTTTGTGCAAGTATGGCATATATGTTCTAACATACAGTCAAAGCAATAACACTTCAACAATCTAAAACCTTTAAAGAATTATTTCCAATGACGATTAATCATTTAAGAAAAAAAGAAAATAAAAAAGAAGCAGAATAACAAACATAAACCACATTATTAATAATAATAATAATAATATTCTAAAATATAACATTATTGGCTAAGAAAAACGCTAAGGGACGTTACTTAAGACAGCAAGCAAGCACACCATTGTGCCAGACAATGGCCAAGGCTGCACGACTCTGACGTGCAAAGACTGTATTAAAGTCAGTATGTGCCAACAGCAGCGGCTGTTGCTGGAAATGCAACCTCCAGGCCTCCTCCTGGAGCGACATCTACAACACACAGAGTGTGCCAGTGACGCCGAACTCCTCCATTCGTGTTTGCTCTGAATTTGCATGCCATCCCATTTACACTGCACATAAGATTACTCGTAGGTATATAGATTCTTCATACAATTTCCTGTGTGACTAGGGAGTTGAAAGAACACAAAAACGGGAGAAACCACACCACCCTCTAATCTCTGTTGCCATGGCAGCAGCCTTTGAGATACTGAAATGTTCAGATTGCCAGCTAAACAAAATTGTTGAATGTGAACATTTGGCTGAGAGATTAAAAGGCTAAGGGGGTTGCAAAAGGGCAGTACCTCCCACATTCCAGGCAGCCACTGAATCCAATCAAATGGCTCTGACTCTTTAACCACAGCCATTGTGAAGACCGGATTAGGGCAATTTATCTAGATAGTTAAAACAGATTAGAGAACTGCAATTTGAAGACTATTGGCAACAGAAGTAAATGCCTACTGTACTAAGTTAATAAAGAGACCGTGAGATTTTTGGACACATTTCTGCTGTGAACAGCACTTTTCATAAATCAAAAGGCAAACATATACATGCAAATTACACAGCAATCTGGTTTTCTCATCTGCATTTAGACAAGGTCATAAGGCTCATTCAAATTCATCCACAGATATGCTATCTTAAAAGCAGTAATATGCATACAATATGAAATTTAATTTGTCCCTTGCCTTGAACAGAAGCCCTTGGAATTATCTTCCAGTACTAACAAATATCTGATATCACAAACACCCAAACCTAATCCTCCAGTTGATTTAGTATTACAAAAACTTCATGACTGAAATACAAAAAGCTGGTAGCCAGTCATAACAAGACACAACTCCCCGCTCCCTGAGACCTTCAGCCTTCCCAGACACTTGCAGATGATACAGTTAACACCAACCCAAAAGTTTCTCCACTGATGAACGTTCACTTGGGGAAGTTGTAAAAGCAGGTAATTTAGGACCAACAGCGGACAATACAGTCAGAATCTAACAATGTGAGATTGTTCATTTGGAGGATGTTAGCTTGCTTGATTTTTCAGGCAGAGCAGGTTCCCTTTGTTTAACAACCTGTAGAATTTACCATACTTGCAAACCTGGGCCAATATTTGCCCTCTGGATCATCAGAAGATGGCTTCTGCGCTAGGGACAGAACTCCCACCAACACCAGAACATCCTTGAACCAGCAGCTGACAAAAGACAACAAGGTCTCCCTCCACCTTTCCCAAAGAACAGAGTAGCAGCCATCTATTCATACAGAAAGCATCCTTGTAATAGAAAGGCATAAAACCACACTCTCCCATCTGATTTCTTTCACACATTTCAACCGCTCAACAAACAAGCCGTTCAAATCCAAGAGCTAGCGTGGCTCAGAGAGGAAAACTCCCCCAGACAGGAGACAAACTGCTCCACTGTTCCAAAAGCTGTTTTGCACACATGATTCTCAGCACAAGGTGCATTTCCCTCCTCCCAGCATCCTCCTTCCAGGAAGACAAGAGGCACTGCCTGTCTGCTGTCTCTTTCCTCCCTGTCGCTACACCAGCTTCTGAGGCCTCTGGGCTACTGTGCCACCGAAGCCCCCAGCACAAAAAGCATCCTGTGTCTTCATGAAGCACAATGGCAGAGCCCCGGTCTCTGCCGATAGCTCCTGTTTTCTCCCCCAAGCACAATCTCAGCTTTAGGCGGGGGGTCAGAGAAGGGAGAGGGTTTACTTTATACTTTGGGAGAGGAATGGCACAAATGCCTGCTGATGTTGTGGAAGAGTCAGCACATACAAGACCTGCTGTGCCTGGAGCCTGAGCTATGCACCCCCCAGCCTGTGAACACACGCCATCCCACTGGTACTCTCTGCTAAAAACAGGGGCAACTCAGTCAGGGTCATCTCTGTGTTTCTCCCTCTGGGTAAGTGCATTAAAACAGACAAAACAGAGACGTTCTCCAAGTCTGAAGACAGGGAGAGGAAATCACAAGAGCAGCACACTGGAAACATGGTATCTTCTGTGTAGGGAAGAGGTCTCTGGGTTTGGTGGGGGTTTTTTTGGTGGTTTTTTTTTTTTTTTTTGTTTTGTTTTTTTTTGGGGGGGGGGTGGTTTTTTGTTTTGGTGTCGTTTTTCTCTTTGTTTGTTTTTTGTTTTGTTTTTTGTAAGGGAAGGAGGAATGACATACACATGTCACAAATACACAGCTGAGAGGACAGAGGAGCCAGACATACAGTCATGAGACACTCATGGGACACTTATTATAGACATAGGTAAACACAGAAGAGGTTGAGAGGAGCTTTGTCCTACCTTTTCTGTTTTCAATTTCTTGATTCGCCTGTGGTTCTCCTCCTCCTCCTCTTCCTTCTTTACCAAAACAGAGTTCCCCATTAACCCTGAATCCGGGGTATTTTTGCTCACCTCCCCCACAGCAGAGGAGGTGCAGTGGAAGGGGCTGCTGCTTCCACCACTGCCTCCCTTGGCCCCAAAGCCATAGAGGTGCCCAGAGGGAATCTGGCTATTGCCACCCCCGCTGCCATTGGGGTGGCCCTGCTGCAAGTCATGCTGCTTGTCCTTCCTGGATTTTCCTGCATCCTTATCCCGCTTGGAGCCTCTGCTGCCTGGGGCTTTACCTGGTTTCTCCTCTTTGTTTTTCCCACAAGAGGACACGGTGGTGGTGTTGCTGGTGTTGTTATTATTGCCGTTTGGGTTACTGCTCACACTTTGACCCAGTGCTGAATTCATGCCAGTTGCCTCTCCAGGGCGCCCTTGGACTTCCTGCCTTTTGCCAGCACTGCTGATCTCAGGAATCCCATACAAGGCAGCAGAAGGCAGAGATTTATTAGCATCCTTAGAAGTTTTACTCCTTTTCACTTTTGATTTGCTAGTCTCTTTGTGAGAGGAATTCCCCTGGGGAGCAGAAGGCTGAACAGAAGCAAATTTTAGGCCATCAGCTAAGGCTGAGGTAGCATTAGCCCCACTGGAAGCCAGACCCCCACAATCCTTGGAGCTGGTGTTGCTGCTGCTGGTGGTATTAGAATTATTCATCTCAAATTTCTGTCTGTCCTTCTCTAAGTCAGCGTCCAAATCGATTATTAAATTCCCAACACCGATTTCCCAGTCATCGCCACTGTCATAAGTGTCAACTGCGTTTGGATCCACACCTTTTCCTACAGTGGAAGTGTTCAATGACATCCTGAAGACGAGATCTCTAGAGTAAAAATCCGATGAACTTTCCTTTGGAGATGTGGGGACATTCGTTTATCTCCGTTGGGCTCTCTCTTAAGTTCAGCTCTTCTCGTCTTCCTCCCCTAGGTGTGTCCAAGCTCACAACCTGCAGTCCACATCCACGTTGTCCTGCGAGGAGGGAAAAAGTCAAGTATTTCTTGTCTGGGTGTCACCACAATATAACGTCACTCAATAAAGAGGGGGCATGGTAGGGGGGAGCAAACACATTCACCATTGCCATATTCTTAAATTGTTAAGCCAGAGGCAGTGGCTGTGGTATTTTTATAAAGCACACTTTTAATCTAGTTGTATACCAACATCCACAACCTCTCTTAAAAAGCCATGTCCATATATAAGAAAAGAAAAAAAAGGAAAAAAAAAAAAGGGGGGGGGGGAAGAAAAAGATTATCTAAATTATTTAAATCCACGAAGTTCAGGAAATACAGTCATAGAAGTGGTGCCTAGCTGTTGGAGCACATGTTGTAATCTAACCCCTTGGACCACCACCTAGGCACGAAAAGGAGAAAAGGAAGGACATGGATTCACTCTTCACGGCATTCCATGGATTTTGTGGCTTTAAACCAGACCCTTGAAGTTTTGTGACTCTCGTGTATAATCTGTTACCCCCCTTCCACTTAATTTCTTGGGGGGGATGGGGGAGGAGAGTGCTACGGGAAGTAGGAAACCTCATTTTCCCTGACACAATACACCTTCTGTTAAAAACAAAAACCTATAAACTCAGACGTTTACTGGAGAATATTAAAGTCTAGAGGTTTTGTTGTTTTTTTTGGTTTTTTTTTTTTTTTTTAAAAAAAAAGGGGGAGAAGAAATAAAAATTCTCTTTTCTTTAAAAAAATACTCTTAAGATAACAGTACTAAAAGCAGCTCTAATGTATTCCTAGGTCACACAATTGTTAGGTCTGTTAAATATAGTATTACTGACTGTACAGGAAACTGATTAAGACATACACTTTAAGTGATCTGCACCAAGGTGGCCTCAGTGACCGCAAATGAGTGTGTGTTTGACAAAGCTTAGTTAAAACGATTTTTAAAGGGATCTCTCCCTTTTACAGTCGACTGCCGAAATATTTATACATAGATATGCGTAATGCTTACCTTTAATCCTTTATAATTTTTAATTAAACCAGCAAATCAAAATGCTGTTCCCACTCGTCTCAGCAACAACTCTGTGCCTCATTTTACTTAAAGAGCAAGTGATCAAGAAGTAGAAAGCAAATCTCATCTCAGCCAGTATAAATCGGTCAGTAACATATCTCCCCCTACTTTGGAACACGAATCAGAAGTCCTTTTTTTGGTTTTTTTAGGTTTTTTTCGTCCTTGCTTAAAGAAAAGAATAAAAGAAAGAAAAAAAAAAAAAAAAAAAAAAAAAAAAAAAGCTGTGCCTCACAACTTTACGAGCGGGGAGGTAATATTTCACATTCAGAAGTGAAGCATCAAGGACCAGATTTTTGTTTGTTTGCTTTTCCTGAATAAGCACCGAGAGGTAATAATCATCACAGTAATGTTAAAAAAAAAAAAAAAAAAAAAAAAAAAGGAAAAATAACAAAAAAAAAAAAAAAAAAAAAAACAAAATAAAAAAATAAAAGAAAGATTGGGGAAAAAAAAAAAAAAATGTTTCCCCAACTTCACACTCCGTCTTCAGTCCCGGACCTGGGAGCCATCCCGATCAGTAAGTAATGATCCCACGAAACAAACCTACAGGCGCCCGGGTGTTACAAGACAGAATGTGCTAACATCGGGATAAATTAGTGAAAGGGAGGAAGGAAAAAAAGAAGAAAGGACTGAAAATCTGGGCTGGATTCCGCCTGTTAGTTGGGAAGTGGCATTTTTTTCGCCCGTCCTGACAGATCTGATTTCTTGAAGTAACTTGAGGGGAAACGGGCGTGGATGAAGGGGGAGGGTGAAGTGGGGGGGGCGAGGAAGAGGAGGAGGAACGGGAGGGGGGAATCACTGATCTGATAAACCGGTTATCAAAACATTTTGTGGGAGTGCAGAAGGGACTGCGTGCTCTCAAACGAACTAAATTTTCCCAGGGGTAAGATTTCGGGACGGGGGTGCCTGTCCCCGTCCGTCCGTCCGTCACTCCCCTCCCAGCCTTAGATCAGCGCTTTATAAAAATAGGAGTTAAAAAAAAAAAAAAAAAATCAGCATAGGCACGTATCAGTTTCGAATTGCTGTCTCGGGGAAAAAAGCAAAAACAAAAACAAAACAAAAAAAACCACCAACCAACCAACCAAAAACCAACAACAACAACAACAAAAAAGAAACACGTGAGCTTGGGCTAGTCAGTCATGCGGTAAGTAATTCAGTAATTAGAGTCCGAGGAGATAAAGCAGACGACCTTTTTGTCAGGACAGATCGCTCCCACCTTATTGTTTCAGCAAACCTCGCAGTCTACCGTTATCACCCCCTCCCCCTTCCCTATGCCTCCCTCCTCCCTCCCCAAGTCAGACGGTCTCGGAGCTTTAGCTTAGTATTTTTAATTAGCCGGCGATGGGAAGCTAAAAGCCGTAATGAATTGCCGGTGGCGGGAGAGCGGGGGGAGGGGGAACGCGGCGGGTTCCGCCGCCCGCGTCACGTGACGCCGCCGGGCTCCATTGGCCGCCGCCGAGCGCGGCCGGGGCCGCCCCTCACACACCCGGCGGGGCGGGCCGCGCCCTGCCCGGCCCCGCGCCGCGGCCCAGCCGCCTCTGATGGAGCCCTGGGGTGCCCCTCAGGACCGCCTCGCCGAGCGCCCCGCCGCCTCCCCGGGGGGCACGTTTACCTCAGGGTTTTCCCTTTCCTGAGCCTCAGGGTCGGCAGAACGAGACGGCGATGGAAACGGCCAAGGCATCAGCCGCCGACGGACGGTCCCACCCCCACCCCCCAGCTCCAGCCTCGCCTTTCTGGTGTCTCGGTGTGACACGAGCGAGGTGCCTCCCGGTCTGCCGGTGCCCCATCGCTCCTGCTAACGAGCGCAGTGCTTTCGGGGCCGGGGGAGGGGGCCGGGGGGGGGGGAGAGGCGGGGAAGCAATGCAGATTTGGCTGTAATGGTGTCACTTTTGTTTCCCCCTCCCCCCGCCCTGGGTTAGTTAAAACCCAAAAAAGGCACTACGCTTTAACGCCCCCCAAGTGCACCGTCAAGTATGATTTGTGTGGCTACAGTGCTTTCCCCCTCTTCCCTCAAATAACTCATCCTGTCTGTGGGATTGGGTTTTTTGGGTTTTTTTGGGTTTTTTTCCTCCTTTAAAAATCCACAAGAACCCTAGTTACCTCAGCTCCCAAAACTCTTTAACACTCCCGTTTGCAGAGAAAAAAAAAAAAAAAAAAAAAAAAAAAAAAAAAATCCCCTCTAAGTGCTATAGACACACCACGCAACCGTACTTACGGTCTGTATTGGATCGAGTTGACCTTTTCCTTCTAACTGCATTGAGTATGTTTTTGTTGCGGCCGCTTTTTATTTTAGGAAAAAAAATTCTAATGTCTTCAACAGATTTATTGTGTTTGGAGGAACAGAGCACCAGATATCACGAACCTTCCTTTCTTTCTAGAAACAAAATTAAAACAACGACCAAAAAAACCCACCAAAAACAAAAAGGAAACCAAAATAAAAATAAAAACTGGGCAGAGAAGGCAAACCCGGCATGCGTGTCTGTCCCCTCACAGGCTGACACACAGGGGACAGGGGCGCTGCCCACACGGCAGCGGCCGAGGCGAGGGAGTGGGAGCCTCGCTCCGCGCGGTACCTGAGAGGGACTTTTCTTTGTTCGCGATGCCCTTTCCCTGCCGGCCAATCAGCACCCAGCTTTTATGAAACCGGGCCCTGCGATTGGCCCGCCGCTCCTCCTGCCTGCCGGCGAGGGCGAGAGACACAAACACGCACCCGCTCGCACCCCCGGCACCCGCTCGCACTCGCGCCCCGTACCCCGCGCACACGCCCCGTACCCTCACACCCGCACACACTCTACCCCCGCACACACGCCCGGTACCCTCACACACTGTATTCTTGCACATACGCCCGGTACCCCCCCCCACCACATTTCACACTCACATGTTCTGCACTCACACGCACACTACACACACGCACGCAGCACCTCTCTCTGCAGCCCGCAGCCGACACCGAGCCTCCTTGCTGCAGCCAGATACAAATCGTGTTTCCCATTTCAATTATTCTACATAACATTTAAGGCTTAGGGAGAGGAAAAGAAATGAGGGGGGGGGGCGGGGGGAAAGAGCAGGGGAGGAGGGGGGAAAAAAAAATAGAAAACCAAGGTGGAGTGTAGCTCTGCCAAGACTCACACGTTGGGAGGAAGACTCCCTCATTTCGTTTTAATTTAATTTCAGGGCAGTTTTCGAAGCCATGATGAATGATTTTTCTGTGCCGGTTTCAAAGAGGCAATTTAGAATCTCAGTCATAATTTTTAAATGCCCCCTCATTCAAAATTATAACAGCTTGAAGCCAGCGAGAGAGGGTTGCTGATACACATGTGCGATTATTTTCCTGCTTAGTGGAGGAGAAAAGCAAACAGTGTCTGGAGCAAGGGGCTGAGGGGAGGTTCAGGGCAGGGCAGCACCCCCACCTCTGCTTGGGGGTCACCGAGGCGCTGCTGAGTTCTCAGATCAGCCCCCTTTCTTGCATTCACTTTTTCAGCTCCTCATGTATTTTATTACATACACGTTCATTTTTTACAATATGGCTTAAGTTAGACAGGTCGGGCTTTATTCTTTCTGCCTTTTTTTTTTTTTTTTTTTTTTTTTTTACCTTCCTCTTTTTCGGAAGGAAGGAGAGCAGAAAATAACCCTTTTGTTTCCAGACTGCTGATTTACTGCCGCACGCACTGAAGTGTGAATGCCAGCGACCCTATAACTACCACGTGAACATCCTTTCACAGGAATTAGTAACACAAATCTTCCCTATCGGGCTTTGTGTAGCTCGAAAATATCCCCCTTAATCATTCCTTTTGTTTACGTTGGGAGCCATTATGCTACACCACTGCGTTAAATTGCATTTAACCCTTCGCGGACAGCGGAGGTGGGATGGGGGCGGTGGCGGCCGCCGCCCGCGGACACGGGGGGGATCGGGAGATGGGGGGCACTGCCTCTGGCCTCGTAGACACCCTATTCCTTTTAATACCCTTAGGCACAATCTACTCTTTTTTCTTCTTTGTCTTTTTTTTTTTTTTTTTTTTTCTCTTTTTCTTCTCTTTGACTTTTTTCCCCCTTCCTTTTCCCCTTGATCTCGCTGGGACTGATCTCCCTGTGAAAATCGATACGGGATGTTTTTCTTGCCAAACGTACACATCGCCCGAGTCAAAATTTCCGGCAAGAAGTCAAAGCGTGGCATTTACGATGTCCTGCACAGCCATGACAGGGTGACAAAATACCTCTTTGGATTTCGTCCAGCTGAGCAAATCGCGTGCATCAGCGTCCCCGCGTTGCAGGCTTCCCACCAAAGGGGCGATTAGTGGAGAGGTACCAGACGAGCAACCCCGTCTCAGACCCAGCTTCGCTGCGGGGGATTTGCGGAAGGTGAAACAAGCCTAGTGGGAGTAAAACCCGCCCGTGGTGTGGTAACCGGCGACGCTATGGCCACCAGGTCACGGTGACCCGGGACCCCATGAGAAAAGGCTGCCCTCCAGGTCCTGTGAGCCCCTGACGCCGTGGGCATTGCGGGTCGCCACGTTACGCTACCTTGGGAGGCCTTGAGGCTGCCCGGTGTGAGACTGCTCCGTTTCTCCCGCGTCAAAATGCTTCCCCTTCAGGGGCTGATAATGAAGGGTTTGTTAGCAGGGATGTGTTCATTGTCAAGGATGCCCTTGATCACATTAAATGTTTAAGCCATTACGGGGGAGGGGGAGAGGCAAGGGGAGGGAAGTTAAAAAAATAGAAAGTCATGAATGGCATGTGTGTAGCACAAACAAGAAATGCTGAGGTGCGAACAGTGAACACATCCCTGGCCTCCCTCCTAGGCGTTGGGACAATCGCAAGGAGGGCCTGCAAGCGGCCACTTCCCAGCCGAGTGAGGCAGCCGGGTGAGGCAGCCGGAGTCACCGACACCCTCCCCCCAGGGAGGGGACACTTGTGCCCAGCATTTGTAGTTTGTGGAGGAGTGGGCATGCATAATGTTTCAAGGTACCGAAGAATCACAGTTGCCCCGGGGTTGCTCGACTGATGTCACTCACTGGTTAGCAAAAATTTAAGATCAGTAACACCAAGCTTTTAGTCTACTTAGACGAGGATCACTTTTGCTGTTTCCTTACAGTATATATTTTTTTCAGATTTACGTAATGGCCCTGATTTTTTCAGTATCGACCTCTGTTTAGACACGTTTCACTTTGGGCTGCTTCTCGTCTGCAAAATTACAGTCATTTTCACATTATTATACGGTGAGTAGGAGACGGTTTGTATTTAGCATTGGGTGGGGGAAGGGGTATTATGGGAAGTGATCTGCTACGGTCAGCACATAATTTCAGCCCAAAGAAAATTGCTTCTGAATAGATGGTCTGTTAACTAGCCAAGGAACAGTCACTGGGAGCGATTGCAAAAATGCCTCTGCTTTATCTGCTTTACACCATCACTTTAATTTTTGAAAGCAGCGGGCAGTGGAAGAGCCGTTTCTCCAACCGCAGAGGCAAACTGATGGGTAAAGTATCCTTTAAAATGTCCTTAGATCATTTCGAGGGGGAGCCTCCCCTCTCGTCCCGTTCCGTCCTGGTTTTTGGGCATGAGTTTACAGGGAAGGAAGCCTGGCCACCGTACTGCATGGTTACCGAACCAGGGTTTTATTTATCAATTTCTGTGGCAGAAATTACAGCAAGAACTGCTCACCGTGGGTGCATCTGCAACAGCAGATTCCCATGAGTGGCTGCAAAAGGACCACTTAACTCACATTGTCTTGTCAGGTTGAAAACGTCAGCATTTCAAAAAGCGGCCAAGGCCCGCTGTGATTTAGTGGCTTTTCGGCCTTAATTTCTACTTGCTCTCCAAATTAAATTACAACTTTGTATTTCTGAGCATTTTACAAGACAGACAAAAGGCCAATAAATTAGTGTTTGTCTAAAATAGGAAATCCGTGTTTAACTGATGCAGCTACAGACCGCTAATAATACAAAGGAGATCACCATTCACCCGCCCTGGTCCCTGTCCGTTTTTGTTTTGTTTTGTTGAGAGGGTTGTTTGGATTTTGTCGGGTTTGGGTTTTGGTTGTTTCGATTTGGGGTTTTTTTCAGTCGTTCCAGACATGTGCATCGCATACGCTACGAAAAATCACCGCCGAGGGTCCCTTTGTTTAGCGGAGGGCCCGCGAAGGCGGTCTGCCTGCCCCCGGGCCGGCTGCAGCCCGCGTGTGCCGTGAGGAGAGGTTCCTTCCCGCCCCTCCCGCGGCGGCGGGCTCCGCGCGCTGCCCGCTCCCCCGGCCTCTGAGCGGGTGCCGCCCAATCAGAGCGCCAGAAATCGCATCCGCGGGCCGCCATTGGCCGGCAGCGCGCGAGGCGGGGCGCTGGCCGCGCCCCCGCCGTGCCCCCGCGCGCGGGGCCCGGGGGAACTGCCGGGGGAGCGGCGGCGCCGTGCCTGACGGGAGCGGTGCGGGCCCCGCGACCGGTCACCGCCGCTGGTATCATTGGGGTTAAACTTGCCGGGCTAAACTGCAGTAATGCCTCCTAGTCCTACCGTCATTTGCAGCAAAGCGTTAATTGCCTCCCCTCATTTAGCATCACTCCGCTTCTCCCTTTGTTCCCGCCTTCCATGTTGGCAGGAGCACGGGTGCGCCGTGCCTCCAATCTCGGCATTATAGACAGTACGCCTGCAAAGATTAATCCGTCGTTCTCTTTCTCGCCAACTTTGCACCAAAGAGGGCAGAAATCCATTTATCATCAGGACTTACTTGTCAGACTCATTATGTAAACAATGAGTGGTGTTTCTCTCCTATACAACGTTTTGCACATAAGTTTTTTTCACAAGAAGATTTGAAAGCAGTGCACTGGAAATTGTGTTGATCCGAAAATTTTGGGTTAGCACATGCTTTAAACCGTCAGAATATCTCACAGTATTATGGACAAAATTTCAATTGATGTGCACAAACTACTGGCTCTGCAGATTAGTTGTGGCTAATTTATTATGGCATTGCTGACTGCCAGTGATCCATAGATCAGAGTGTGGGAACTGGTGATACAAACTACAGAGGAGTCATTATACACTTGGCAGATACTTCTGTTAGATACCACCTTTTTTTTTTTTTTTTTTTTTTTTTTTTCCCCCCCCCCCCAGAATGCACTCACTACTTACAATGTTTCCTTCTTCTCTAGTTCATAGACTTTTACATTTATCTGCATATTCACAAGGAGTCTCAGTTTGATACCTGATGTAGAGGTCAGTGTCTCTGACGTTTAGCATACAAATATAGGTTCTATATAGAAACAACGTGTTGCTGTGTTGTTTATTGAAGAGCAACAAAGATGGCCTGACAACTAGATGGATTGATTTGTGAAAGAGTCTCTGTGTGTATATGTGTATTTATTTGTGGGTACAGAGAGAGTGTAAAAGGTAAACATAAAAACTATCCTTCTGAGAGCACAGAGGAAAAAAAAAAGAAAAAAAAAAAAGAGAACAAAACAGAAAAGTAGGGAAAGAAAATGGAGAACAGAAGAAAAAAAAAAAGGAAAGAAAAATAAAAGCATAACAGAAAAGGGGAAAAGAGAAAAGCAACAGTTGAAAATAAATAAATAAAAATCCAAACAGCAAAATGTGCTGACCAGTGAAATAAACAGAAAAGGAATACATGAAAAGGAAGTTTGTAAGTCCCATACCATAGGACTTGAAAATTAGGCTGGAAAAAACATTTAAAAGAAATAATATCGGTAATTACTCCATCTTGGCATTAGAGTGGACTGAATGACCCAGTCAGCCTTTTCTGTTTTGTAAATTAACAGCTCTCTGAAGTCCTACTGTAGAATGTGAATTACAAACCTTTTACCTGGTCATGAGTATAGCCTTCAGTTCATTGTATAGATAGTCAAATTTTCAAGTCATTTAAACAATATATTTATGTAGTGCTTTGTGTAAACATTCAGATAACATTAAAAACATTTATTTCTTCCATAATGGAGAGCATGTTCTAGGAAACAAGCAATACATGTTGAAATCTCTTACAGTCTTGTCATAGCCTGAGCTTAATATTTCAGAGTCAATTATAATTTGTAATAGAAATTATAAATGTAGTTTCAGTATTTTAGTAGGACAGCATGTCCATGTTGTAGTCTTGGTGAAAAATGTGCAAAAGGCCAGTGGCTGGGTACCATACTTCACATTTTCAGAGAGAACTAATGAGCATGGGGAAATGAAACTGAGGCTTAGTGAATAGGGTTGGATTGCTTTATTAGAGGAAAGGCTAGGAGTCATAGGCCAGGGAGAGGGAAGATGAGTCTTGAAATGGAATTTGCAGAGGAGTAGCCAGTTAGGTGTAAGGAGTCTGCAGCAGAAGCGGGTTTGAGAGGGACTTTTCCAATGTGAAATTAGAGCAAGAAGCATGATGTTGAATAAGCAGAAGGAATAGGCTAGATATAAGATCGGATAGCACATACCGGGAATAAGATAAAGATGACTAACAGTCAGAACGCATACTGTCTGGTAGAGTGAGAAATAACTCCGAAAGTTTTCAGAGACAAGGTTAGAATTATCATCGCCAGAGGAAAAGTGAGGAAAACATCCTGCTACATTTTTGACTGAAAGGAGCTCAAAAATTAATGACCCTCGAAAATCCACCAGAGAAGAATCTGAGTCTGTTTGGGTTTAGGTTTAAACCCAGTAGGTTTAAAAACTCCAGAGGCGTGGAAGGAGAAAACCTATGCTCTGGGACAAGATGAATACTGAAGATTTTGATAATCAGGATGACAAGCATTTAAACAAACTAAATATATTAGCTACTGGAGCTGCAAGTGAAGAGAATAACCTTAAGAACTTCTCAATGTGTACCAGAGCAGGCAACTGTGCACTCTTGCTTTCCTGACTGTCCTTATTGCTCTTTTGTTATTTCCTTTACTGTATGGGGGATGGGGGAAAACACAAAGAAAGACTTGGATGCTCAACTAGGCAAAGGATCTGATCTAAATGCAGCATGAGGAAACAGGGAGCAAGACAGTAGGAGAAAAGGAGAGGGGGTGATGAGACCAAGAGAGGGAGACAGTAAAGATGACAATGTAAATACAAAAAGGGAAGTTTAGTACAGAAGATGGGGAATTAGGGCTCAGCTGTCTCACTTGCCATCTTGCCTTGAAATAGTAACTAAAGCAACAAGTGAACGTAAAAGCATCAATTGTTCCTTGAGCCGAAAGTAACACAGCTATGTTTTTTAGTGGATGATGAAACTGAACTGGGTGAGACATTTCTCATTTCAAGGTTTACATTCTCCTTGGAGTGAAACCTTGCAGAACTGCACTATTGACATTTGTGGAGAAGACCCATCCAGCTTTTAGATATTTCCTTCAGAGGTATGATTGTGAAAGTTTAATTTAAAAAGAAGCCTGGCAAATAAAAGAGAAAAGGAAAAAAACAAACGAAAACCCAACAACAAACCACAACAACAAACCACAAAACAAAACAGCAAACCAACAAAACAAACAAAAACAAACACACACACCTCCCCTCCCTAAACTGGGGAAAAAAAAAAAAAAAAAAAAAAAAAAGGACAAACAAACAGCAAACCAAAACAACAACAACAACAACTCCAGGGAATACACCAAGATAGAAGAAAGGAATATCAAGTAAAAAACAAACAAACAAAAACCTTGCCATGGGAATTTCCCACTAAAGGCAGTAAAACACCTGGGAATCTAGAACATATTATACCACATACAAAATTATTTCAGTGAGTTCTTTCTCTGTTAATATATGTGGTGTGTGTATAACAGTCCAATAGTCTTGTTATGTGCCTTTTTATGTACAACGTCGATGAGTTGTACCACAGCCGGGGCCATGAAACATAGATGGTGTTACATACCACAGCTGTGGTGCAAGAAGGTAACGTATCTGCTTGATCATTCTTCGTATTAATGGAAGCAAGTTGTGACTGTAGCTAAATTGAACACCTCACCTCTGTCTGTTTTAAAAGCAGAGGTGTGTGCTCAAACATAGCACCGTTTGTGTCAGACAAGAAGGCAGGAGTGGTCTGTTTAGCTGGTGAGGCTCTGCACAGTCTGGACTTGAAAGCCTGCAGGTCTTCTCATCACAAAACTTCTTCCTTGTAATTTTGTCGAACAGTGATTACTTACCTTACAGGCTGCCCTGAGGACTGTTTATTAAGCATATTGAGATCAAGTGTAATGTGATTAAGAACATCTGCATTAGATTTAGACCTGTATTGCAAGTAGCTGTTATTAAAGCAGACCTTCCAGTGTTCCAGTGACTGCAACTGCTCTCTCCTTTGGGACCAGAGAAAAGAATGACAAGTCCCAAGAGTCACACTGGGGTCTCAGTTTTATCTGACTTATGTAAAGATGCTCTGTGCTTTCAAACCCTTTAAGCTGGGATGGAAGCAGACTTTTTGTCTTGTTCTCTGAACTGCCTGGGGATGGGGGGGGGGGGGGGAACAACAAACCAAAACAAACAAAAAACCAAACAAAAAACAAACAAACAAAACACCACCCTGGTACACTTTTTTGTGATTCTCATGAAAGAAGTCTTGAGTCCTTAGGAGATGTTGTTTAGGAATTGTTCTGGAGCCTAAGGTTGTCTGTGGTATCCTGGAGCCAGAAATGCTGTTTCAACCATCTTCCTGCAGATATACTATAAAAGAACTTGGAAGAAAACCTGTGAGGATCACTGCTTCTGCAGAGTGTATCTAGCTCATATTCATCAAGAATGCCCAAGAGATTTCTTGAATTTGTAAGGTAAGGATACTTATGAATTTTTCTATGCTCTGGCCCATGGAATATTATTTTGCAGACTATACACCTCTCCTTTCTTTTTTCTCGAGATGTGAAATTTTTAGGAATAAGTTACATTATAACTATTATGATATGATATTATATGATATTTATTATATTTATTATATTATTTTGCTTTTTCATTTTACACTTTTATAATTTTAAGGGCACAAATGTAATGCCTTATATTAAAAAAAAAAAAAAAAAAAAAAAGTAATAATATTTTGCCAGAATCAAAGTTTTATATTACTTAAACAGATCTGTTGGGTTTTAATTTTAATGGTAATATAAAAAGATATCTGCAAGTATATCACTATTAGTCAGGTGTATTAAAATGCAGTGATTTTTTATTTGGAGAAATGAGTTTATGTGAACTGTTTCTGGCTTTAAACCTTTTTATCTAGCGCTTTGTATTTTGCTAGTTAAAAGTATTCCTCTGAGGTCAAATAAAAATTTGTAATCAAATGCAGGCCAACTCTCTCATACTACTCTTCAAAATGGTGAACTAGTTCTGAAATATAATCTGTTAACATATTCTTAATTTAACACTGAGTTAAAGGCTTTTTGGGGAAGGGGGAAAAAAAAAGGGAAATTTGTATGTTTTTTCCAGAGAATATTTGCTGTCTAGCCTTCTTAGTTGGTTTCTGCAAAAGTGCATGGATTATGATTTAGGGGAAATATTGTTGAGAGGAATGCATTGCAAATGTACAAAATAAGTGGGTAATTAAGTGCTTTTACATGATTACTTTGGATGGAATAAGTATGAGAACTGTCCTGGTATTGAGCACTACCTTTTTTGCATCCTTAGGCTTTAGGATGAAGAAGAATGCCAGTGTGACCTTAAGCAGAATATATGAAGCCCTAAGTCATAGTGCCAAAAATTTGAATATGTTCACATACTTCGTAATGATCAGAAACTTCCATGAATAGTTTGCTGTATTCACACAACAACTCAGAATACAGAAAATTGTTCCTAAGTTCAGTTATCCATAAGGTATTTATAGAAAGAACTTTGAGGAAAATGTGATTGTATTCCTTTTATTTCTCTCTATTTTAGTCTTATTAAAAGGAGAAATTATGCATCTGAAAAGAAAAACATGAGGAGGAGACCCCATTGCCATTAGTTTGGAGAGCTGAGATGTGGAGAATGAAAAAGCCATTGGTCTCAGTTTTACTACCACAATGGCCTTTTATGAGAGGGATTAGATACGCCTAGAGCTGGTGCAGCATTCAGTGCTGCCCTGGACAACAATCTGGAAAGAAAGATGATAAAAATCAGTTTGTCATAAGGTTAAATCACTACAGATTAGGTAGATTGGCTTTTCAGATTGTTTTTCATTAGGGGAAACAAGGAGGGGAAAAAAAAAAAAAAAGTGAGAAATATGGCTTTAAAGCTGCTCAGGTTATCTTTTTTTTTTTTTTTTTTTTTTTTTTTTTTTTTTTTTTTTCCCCTGCAAGATGTAGCATTCAGGAAACATGTTGAGCGAGTTGAGGCATTAAAAAGATCAGTCTTTCGTTGCTGAATGAAAGACTGTTGTGCGTGTGACTCACATACTAAACAGAAATCTGCCTTCAAAGCCTATTTTACTGCCTAATTATATATACACAAAATGTAGCTGTCTGTTTCAATCAAATCCTAGAAAAAAGAATAAAACTCCTCTTAAGATGCAATTTTCATGGTTTTTCATAACCTTAGAACACACGCTGCTAATGCAAAAGGGGGAAGTACAGCTGGAAGGTCCAGATAAGGCACCAGTCATTGTTTTGTATTTTTTTTAATTATTACTTTATAGAGACATTGTACCTCCTACTCAGAATGAGTAAAATTAGTGTCCTCTCATTTTTTCTTCTTCTTATGGGTTGGTTTTTTTCCCTTGAAATCTTGTTATGCATTTCAGGAGCAGCCATCAGCTATGGAAAAGTGGTTTTTTAAGCAGTCTCTGTTAATAGCAGCAAGCTTTGAGGAGAAATCTAGGAATTCCAAACCTATACAAGCCTTTGTATTGCACTGAGCACTCCATATGAACAAAACCAAATACAGAGTGAAAGAACGCAGCATAAAACATGAAATAATTGCTGGCAACCAGCTCTCTTGGAAACTTTCAAACCAGACATGTGTGAACCATTCCTTTTGTGAGAGACAAAAAAGTAGTTGGTTTTAACACTTTCTGTAGTACTGTAAGTGTGAGACTATATGTATATGAATGCATATATATGTATGTGTATATATATGGGGTTTTAAAAACTAGTATTCAGAAGTCTTTTTAAATAACTTAAACTGTAAAGTTTGATAAGCCATTACCAATTTATGTCCTCTTGCAGATAAAAATTATTAAAAAGAAATTTAATGGCTTATCCCATTTATATCTAATTGCACCTAAAAGTTTCTTACTCTGAAGATATCCCTGGTTGTTTCCCTGGGAGACTACAACAGCAGAGATAAACAGTGTACTCTGCACATAGCTGTGCCAGTGAAGAGGTACAGCTCGTCATCTGCCTGGGGACAGTACATCACCTTCCCTCCACCTGAGCACTCTCTAGATCATTTCAACCAAAATGAGGCAAATTAGCAAAACTATTTTCCCCACTGCTTAAGTAGTCGAACCCATTTCGGCAGAAGTGATTTAGAGGGAGCTCTTCCTGGAAGAGATGGTATTTAGGTACTTCTGGGAAGAGACATGGATGTGCAGTGATAAACAAGTCACAACAGACTTAGAAAATTACTCTATTTCATCTGCAATGGTTGTTTACAGCCCAGTAGTCATATCCTGGAGGTGCCTCTATTTTTGTTAAGCCATTGATTATAGTAGAATATTCTTGCTAATTACTGAAGGGAATAGGTCAAAAGTGATTACTGAAAATTTAATTCAAACTCACATTTTCTGTCTCAGTCACTGGCATTACTTGGGCTCACAAAAGGGCTGATCTCTCCAAAACAGGGCAATGTCTGTTAATTACAGAATTAATTAGATAAGGGGCCCGACTTGTTTTGCTATGCAATATATGTGCATTCAGCCAGAAGAGTTTTCTGGCAAACCTTTCTCCCACCTAATCAATGTCCAGTAATTTGAACTATGACATAATGCAGCAGTCGGGTGAACAGATAAGATTTAGGATTTCTGGTTGGTGTGGTGAGCTTGAAGGTTTTCTGAATTTCTGAATACCCTGGCAAATGGGTATCTAGCTCACGTGAATTGTGTCTTCTCTCTCGCAGACTCGTTACAATGGAGGCTTGTTGAACATAATGACTGTACTTTATACAGACAATAGGTGTGCTAAGGGGATTAGCTGAAGCTACTTCCCTTACCTGCCTGCAGGGAGGGAATTTGGAGAACAAACACCGAACAAAGAGTTATGGTTCAAATTAAGTTACTGCAAAGTATGCAGGGGTGTGACTTTACAGCACACTATTGCACTCTTTCTCGTATGGGCATCCTTTGTGCACGGTGAGGGTGCCGTTCAGACACTTCAGCGGCTCCTAACAGCTTGCTGCTGCCAAAAGGGGAAGTCCCTTTCTCTAAGGCCTCGCTTTCCCACTTTTTCTCCAGCCCTTCAAGTTGTGTGGTCTCATCCTCTCCATTGCACAGATCTGGCACTCATTTGACCCCTAAGTGAATCGGTGGAGTTTGTTAAGCCAACAAAAACTGTTGACTGTTTTGTGGGGTTAGTTTGCTGCTGGCTCAGTGGACGGAATGAATGCACTCTGCAGTCAGGGGACCAGATCTGTCACCTCTTAAGGGGGTCAGCGGTAGCCTACAGTTTAGGTGGTAGTGAGGGTGAGGAGATTGAGGCCTGAACAGTGCAAGACGACTGACTCCTTTTAATTACAATAAACCATGAAATTGGGTTATGACATTTAATACAACTGTACAATAAGGAAAGAGACCTACCATCACCAGATCTGTGGGTTGAATTGCAAAAAAAAAAAAAAAAAAAGCTCCAAAACAACCACATTTTAGACAAAACCCACTCCCATTCATTTTTCCAAGAGCAGGCTAAGACATACTCATGAAAGCGCCTCATTCAGAGGAACAGCTGAAAACTTTTGGTACCTAGGGATAGAAATCCCCTCCTTTAGCACAGCTGCAGTAAAAAAAAAAGAATGATCTTCCTCTGTCCTTAGAGCATCAGCATTGTGAGGGATTTAGTGCAGAAGAATGACTGTGCTATAAATTCACAACAGTATACTTTGCAGTAACTTTCTCAGTGAAAAGAATATATCAAAGAAATCAAGGTGGAACTCGAGTAGACACATGGGAAATCCTAAGCAAATGAAGGGAAGAAATAAACCTGCTTTCATAGCAGACTAAGGAGATTTGGCTGTGAGATCAACGCATGAAATAGATGATGAGCTGAGCTGAAGGCAGTAAATGGTTTGGAAGACAAATGATTTGGAAAAGTCAGAGGGAATATTCAGGCTATTGACTACAAAATAATCTTCCAAATTTGTAAGAATTCTTAGAAATCCAAAGTAAATCTTGTGTGACTTCTTTCAGATACATGGGCTCAATGCAAAGTGACCCGATTTCTTGCTATGTTATACCCACTGGCTTTTTGCAGGTCTTTTGGGTAGGCTATTTACCTGTTAATTAGACATACTCATGAGGAATATTTTGTGTGGTATCTCCCTGGGCATTCAGTGCATCACTCTGGGAAGCATTCACTGTGCACACATGAAGCTGCAGTTTCGTATTTTTTTCCCAGAAGATTTCAACAGTCTAATCTTTGTTGTGATTAATTTAACCAATCTAGGACCATTTAATGGTGTTGTTGACACCTTAATTTTGTCTCTTTAGCTCTAAAGTTGAGCATGGATAATTATCTCTAAGAGGCATCCTTATTTGTAGGACTGGCATAGATTTACTGTACATTCCAAATCCATAATAGGGTATCAGTAATTCATTCAATCAGTCAATCAACAAACAAACAAAACCAACCAAACCACAAAAAACCCAACCCAAACCAAAACAAACCTTAAAAAAAGGCAAAAACAACAGCAGCAGCTAACAAAAACAAGCCAAAAGCAACAACAAAATCAAACAGCCTCCCTCCCACAAAACAGCAACCAAAAAAAACCAACGAAAAAACCCAAAAATATGAAACAAAACAAAAAAGACTCAGAAAAACATAGGCAGGTTATGGTGCTGAAACTTTACCAGTGTTAATACTTTAACCCTAGCATAATATTATGGCATCACCTAAAGCCAATGGCACAGGCAGTGGTACGAATGGGGATCCTAGTCAATGGCAAGTTGAATATAAGCCAGCAGTGCCCTGGCAGCAAGGAAGACCAACCTTGTTCTTGGGCGGGTATCAGCACAGCACCTCCAGCTGGGCAAGGGAGGGGATTGTCCCACTCTGCTCTGACCTGGGGCAGCCTCACCACCAGTGTTAGGGGCAGTTTTGGGTGCCACAATACAAGGAAGACATTGAGCTGTTAGAGAGTGTCCAAAGGAGAGCCATGAGGACAGTGAAGGGTCTGGAGGAGAAGCTGTTTCAGCAGTGGTTGAGGTCACAGGGTCTGTTCAGCCTGGGGAAGAGGAGACTGGGGGGAGACCTCACTGCAGGTACAACTTCCCCGTGAGGGGAAGGGGAGGGGCAAGCAGTGATCTCCTCTCTGTAGTGACAGTGACAGGACCTGAGGGAATGGCCTGAAATTGTGTCAGGAGGGATTTAGGCTGGATGTCAAGAAAATTCTTCACCCAGAGGGTGGCTGGGCGCTGGAACAGGCTCCCCAGGGAAATGGTCGCAGCACCAACCTGATAGAGTTCAAGAAGCGTTTGGACAATGCTCTCAGGCTCATTTTGTGACTCTTGGGGTGGTCTGCATTAGACCAGAAGCTAAAATGCAATGATTGTCATGGCTTCCTTCCGACTCAGCGCATTTTGTGAGTCTATGAATTTGGTCTTGAATAAAGGCAGTGGTAAACATGGGGAAACATATGTAGTTTGTTTAATTACAGGCATGCAAGATAGTTTCTGTTGACTTTTAACTTGCAATGATAAAAATTTTGGGAGCAAATGACAAAAAAAAGAGAGACCAGCGCTTCTTTTTATGTTGTCTTTTGGATTTTTTGGTAAGTTTTCTTAACTTTTATTTTCTACAAAAAGTTAAAAAACAAACAAACAAACAAACCAAAACCTGAGAAGATGTGTTTATTTCTCATAAATACTCTTTTAGAATATGAAGCAAAAGCCAAAATATTACAGACACCTGGTAGACAAACTGCTAGATGGACAGGTAGTATGAAGAAGACTAAGATCAAATGTCATGCATGATGTCTGTGGCAAAACAGTCAAAATCACTGAATCCCTAAAACATGAAAATACACACCTAGTATCCTCCATAGTATGTCCAAGGAGGGCAGCAGGCTTTTTATCCAGTGTTATAAGGTTCTGCAGCAGAGAGGAACCTCACACACAACCCCTGGAAAAAGATCAATTTTATGGAAGAACATGATAGAATATAGGCGAATTAGACCTGAATAAGGATTGTTTCCAGACATCAGTTTAGCATAAAGTTGTGGTAAACACACATGGCATAGATGTCTCATAAATATCATTGCTACTAGAGGCATCTCCTGCCTTCAGCTATGACCAGTGCCTCTGTTAATCCACAAAAGGCAGGTTGTTCTCTAAGTGCAGAGAAGCATTAAACTTTCTCACTGCTTTCTGTGCTGGTCTGCTACAAAAACCCCACTCTTGCTGAGTGCAGGCCATAAAGAAGGAGATTAAAAAATGCTATAGTGTTTGAACCCTTGCAGAAAATGGTAGGCATCCTTTTCCAGAGAGATTTGACAAGACGAGATGCTGCTTACCTCTCCTGTAGAACACAGCCTTTCTCTTGAGGACCCTGAGGTTGGGATCCTGCTGATCACAGAAGTCAGGCTGGCAGTGAACTTTTCAAGCAGAGAAGGATTGCCTTCAATGCTCAGTCCATCTATCCCCAGCTGGGATCATTTTGTGTGTTTGGATGAGTCGGTGGTGTGAGATGATGTTTTATATACTTCTGTGACCCTGTACTGCTGTATAAGGACACAACTGAACATAGTTACAGTTAAGGCAAGCCCAGATTTTGGATGTTTGCTGTATGAAAAAACTTTCTGTTATCTTTGGGGAAAAAAAAAGGCATTTGGTATTGAAGGCCATCGCTAAGCCATTGCAGAATGACAAAATAATGTTAATCTGTTTTCTTTAATTTTATAGTTCAGCAGTTTAGTTCCCCTCTATGTTGTTGAATTGCTGAGTTTCCTATTAAAAAAAAAAAAAAAAAAAGCAAACATGAGTCTAGTCTTTTTGACATGTCAATATATTCTCAAGACAGAAATAACTGACTGTAAACTTCATGTCACAACAGGATTCTCCTTGGAGTTTTGAGTGGAAATTATTTGTCCTTCAATTATCCTTTTATGACTGTGTGACATTAAAAAAACCAAACAAATGTTTAATGGGAGTTTTCAAGAATGGACAAAGGAATTCTAACTGTCTACCATGTAGAACATAAAGGTATAGTGTAAAATGCATCTTTTACACTTCCAGCAACATCAGCACAAAATGTGGAGCTTTATGGCACCAATGTATGTGCACATACAAAAAGAAGTGGAAGTATGGAAGGACAGTTGATATGAAATACTGTTTGATTGTTAAATTTTCTATCTGAAAAAACCTTGGCATTTTACTACCTGTTTATTAAAAATCTCAGAAGCCAAATTTCAGTCACATAAGTATACATTATTGCATTTTTAAATATATCAATGAGTAAAAAAGATTCCTACAATTTAAAAAGGATTTTAGTGGTTTTATTTAGAACTTCTTAAAAATGGGAGAAATGAAGAAGACAGCTACAAAGCCTTAAATATAGATGAACTGACAAGAACATAGGAGGTAAAAATCTCAAATTGTTCTGAAAGCTTGCTACAACACTGCTAACATATTTTGTTACAGTGTTCTCTTAGTCCTTCACCAAATGCCTAATTTCAGATCTGCTGCACATGCTTTCCTTGCAGGGTTTAATGTACGTGATTAATCTTGACTTGGCTTAATACTGCTAGGAATGTGGCAATGACCTCAGCTGAACACTGGCAAAGTGATTAATGTTACATGAACTGGGATATTTTTTACTCACGATCCTGAATAAACACAGACATGCTGTATTCTGTTACAGACCTTTGCTCAATTGAAAATGTACTGTGGTTTCAAAGAGTAATGTTTCAGATGCAATAAACAACATTAGAGGGAACATGGCTCTTGTTAAAGAAAATGCTGTTTCAGGCTAAAGTCCCGGTGATCATAAAAGATATATGATGCAATAAACAAAATGAACCACAGGCAAGACAGGTCCATTCGATGACTAACCTCTGATTGAATTTTCCAACACTCTTTGACATTCTGTGAGATAAACTATTCAGAAAAGATCCTTATTAAGTCTAAGGCTGTACTTTTTTTTTTTTTTTTTTTTTTAATTTTTTATGATGAGGTCTAAGAACTGTGTGAATGTATCCTTTAGGTTGTTTGTGTTTTTGAATATTTTATGATATAGGAAGACAGGCAAAGAGTTGCTATGATTGTCAAATGTCTTAAATCAAGTAGAGAAAATGCAATAAACACAGTTTCCATGGCAACACATTGTAACCTAGTACCTCTGGATTATGAACCAACTCACATCTACGATCATTATTTGTTGACAAGCATAAATTGAGCCTAAAAGCATAAATTTCTGAGATAAAACTGAAAGCTTGAGCTAAGTAATAATAATATTTAAATATTTCCAAGGTAGTGGCAGCAAATCAAGACTAGTTATGTTGTCATTTGCATTATGTTAATAAGCTAAGTGAAAATGCTTTTATTTTCAAGCCTTTCAGGAAAGACATAATAAACATATGCATCTCCAAACCTCCAAATAGTAACTGATGTTTGTTGTGCCCTGCTGAAGGAATACAATAGGACCTGTAGTACAGAATGATACACAAGACTTTGCAATCAAATACTTTAATTCTGAGTTGCAGTTGTTTGACAAAAACCAGGAGGGAAAAAAAAAGAAGAACAAATATTTGAACACCTGATTGCTAACACCATCTCCTTTTCTTAGCAGTGTTTTCTCTGTTGCCCATTGGACATTTTTGTAGGTCACCATGACATACTAAAGCAGAAAAAGGGAAATTAACTTTGTTGGCAGAATTTAGGTATGTCTTTCATCACCACATACATTTCAAAAGCATAAAGGTGATCACTTTGTTTTTCACAACACAGTAAGAATTGACCAAAACAAAAGGGTAATAAATCTTGTTTCTGAGTGCTCCTTACTCTTATGCACAATCACCTGAGTGCATGGAGTTGCAGGTCTCTGTTCTCAGAGGCTCCAACAGACTGTGCATGGAGCTCAATCTCAGGGATGTTGGACCTATTGTACAATCTCTGCAAAGCTGCTCAGCAGCCCTGCAGGTCCCTGAAGTGGCCTGGGCAGCAACAATCAGATACAAAGCAATAGAGGGTTCCCCATGTACTGGAAGTCTGGTCCTTCCACCTGACTGTGCAGTCATAGAAACCATACTACTTGAAATTATCCTGTTTCCACAGAGGATCCACTTTGTTAGTCTGTGGCTTTTCTCCAAGCAAGTTCACTGTTTTAGAAACCTTCGGGTGACTTAAGAATAGGCAGGAATGAATGTTCATCTTCCTTGCTGAATCAAAGTCATTGTGGTTCAGAGGATTTGGCATAACTTTCTAGAAACTCTGTGTCTCATTTCCTTTATGCTGTTGATGGAGTTTAGAGAAGAGACTTAGACTTGATAATATAGGTCCTAAACACAGATGTGTGCTTGCATGAACTTGGGACCTTAATGATTTGTGTAAACAAAATTAATTGTTCTGCTTTGCACTGAAAACTAGACAGGTCTGACCAGTACTAAAAACTGCAACGGGCCAATTCAATAAGTACATGCGGCAGCTTTGGGAAGCATTCAGCCACTTACAGCTTTAAAGTCTACTTGTGCGAATGAATAAATCCGTCTTAAAATACAGATTTTTTTTTTTTTTTTTTTTTTTCCCCTGGCTAGCTGACAACTTTGTAGACATTCCTATAACACTTGTTAACAACCTCTTGCCAGTTGCAGGGACGAGTTACTCACAGAGATTTTCCTAGCAGAACACACCTACTGGGTCTTCACAGGCATTGTCATGTAAATATCCACTTGAAGACCTTTAAAAATGCAAGCTACTTGGGCTTCTTTATGTAGCACAATTGCTGTGACATATCTTAATGTGTATAAATAATGCAGCAGGGACCCTAACTCTGTCATTATGCCTTACGGCTTTTGACATTTTCTGTGGCTCAGGGAAAAATGCAGAACTGGCTTTCATACAAGTACTGGAGCTGGAATTTTATATACTAAAGATCACAGACATTCCCAGACATTGTCTGGGTTCCTGAAGGGCTACACCAGTCCCTTAGGGGATTGAGGGAAGGTTGACGTATGAAAGCTAATTGCACCTATTTTTGGAAAATTTTGTATGGACCCGAGGTTCTTATAAGTTTACTGATTCACTAAATGATGTATTGTGTTTGAAAAGAATCTTCAGTACAGAGGGAACAAAATGATATTTAAAAATCAGAGGCATGTAGTTCTTGTCACTTTATCAGTTGCCTACCATAAATAAACTCTATGAGGGAATGAAGAATTAGCAATTAATCATTGTCATACTAGTGTGGGCAAAGCCAGAGCATGACTTTTTTTTACTTTAATGAAATTCAGTGGCACCAGTAGAAGCCAGTAGAAAAGTAAAATCTGTTCAGAGCACGCTGTACTTGGAGCAGAACCTTTTCCTCCCGATGTCCCCGTGATCTGAACACATTGTCCGTATCTTGGACAGTGACTTTTATTCCAAAGTTTTAGACTTTAGAATAAGGATCCTGCTTGGATTATTCATCCTGTATGAGTATCTACCTTAGATGCTAGGTGTCCTTTCCTTGGTACTTCTGCATTAAATAATGTCTGGGATGAGCCCTCTTGCTCTGTGTTCTGTGTTGGATCTCAGACCTTCACCTGTCTTGCGTATTGTGTCTTCTGTGTGGCTTGCTGATGATAAGGTGACTTTGAAGGTGATCAAAAGCTAGAAATTTTTAATATAATCTGAATTCTGAGTGTGGTTTCTGAGGCATATTTCTGTATGAATGAGTAACCCCATAACGCTGTATGCTATATTTCTCAATGCAGTGCTAAGTGTTCAAGCACTACAGTGATGGACAAAGCATGAAAAACTCATTCAGCTGAGGTGACTATAATTTTTTTCTCAATTAAGCTACTAAAAAAAGAAGTTTTAAGAAAAGTAACTAGCAGTGCTGAACTTGGTATCATCAAGTGTAGGCTTTCTTCAGAAAGCACTACAGTGTTGTGATTTTAAGGTGATTCTTGGGATGTATTGGTTGAGGGAAATGCTTGTGATTTAGTTTTAGTGTCAGTGGCTGAAACATCTCTCAGTGATCAGGTGCTCCTTTTGGGGCAGCTGTTTTGTCACACACCATAGTTACTAGCCTCATTTTACATTTGGATTTGTTTGCTCCATGGTGGTGTAAATCCTGCTTGGGTGTTTTTTGGTGTGGTTTTTTTTTTTTTTTTTTTTTTTTTTTTTGTTGTTGTTGTTGTTGTTTTGTTTTGTTTTGTTTTGGGTTTTTGTTGTTGTTGTTTTGTTTTGTTTTTGTTTTGTTTTGTTTTGTTTTTTTCCTTAATTGTGTTCTAACTGTTAACTTCCTCAAAGTCAGTAGAGTTATCTGGAAGTAAAGGCAGAAGAGCATAATTGTGCATTGGAAAAGCACAGGAACATCTATTTCGCTCATTAAATTCCCAATTAAACACATCATTGGTCCAAATCATTTGCAAAGGCCAGTGCAAGGTCATGTAGTTTATGTCAGTTAGGCAGAATAGTTTATAGTTGGCATATCTGTCCTGCTGAGCAGATGATATTCAAACAGGAAATATCTAAAAATTTTAATGGACCCAAGAAAAATCCACAGGAATGTTTTAGGCTGAAGAAACTGTTCAACTTTTGGCACATGTTTAGAGACTCTTTCATTTGCCTTTCTTTGCCTTCCCTTCAATTACCTCCCTTACCCCTGCACTTCTTTTATTTCCTTTTCCTTTTCCTTTTCCTTTTCCTTTTCCTTTTCCTTTTCCTTTTCCTTTTCCTTTTCCTTTTCCTTTTCCTTTTCCTTTTCCTTTTCCTTTTCCTTTTTCTCTCCCTTCTTACCTCCTCCTTGTCTTTTGAACTGTTTATATACTACTATGGATATTCATAACAATTTTAATATATCATGGCTTATATACTCACAGTTTTATGCTAAAATCTCAATTAAATTTGTAAATCAGAATTAGTGAATATGTGATGTATCCACTTTCTGCATTAGCTATTGTGTTTGACTGGTGTAGCTCACTGAGCTCACTGAGAATTTGCACAGACGAAGCCAAATTAGGAAGTGATTTAATCCAAATGAAATTACATCATACGTGAGTTTAAAATTGGACCTCCTGCATCTTGGCCATTAACACCTGTCTCTTTGATTCAAAAGTAGCTTCATCTACATTACAAAGTATTTCAGCTAGAAGGGATAATCTGTGTGGAGTTACAAAAGCTTAGAAGTAATAATGCAACATAAAACTCCAAGAGACACTCTTAGGGATGAATTTACTGGTGGTAAATTCGTGGGGTTTTGCGGGGTGCTTTAACATGCTGCGGCTTCGCGTTGCAGCCTTTTGCTGGTCGCTGTGCCCCTTTCCAGAGGCTGCAGGAGGGCCCACAAGTGCATTGCTGGGCACCTGGAGGATTGTCCTTGGCTGCGACATGAACCCCTGCGGTACAGCCGTGACCTCCCGGCTGGGGTCAAGGCACCACCTCTTGAGCACCAACGAGTCTGGCAGGGCAGCTCACGCACTGCTGCTCACAGCATAGCTGCTGAGCCCCAGGGGCACAATAGTAGCTGACAAAGCTGTTTGGAAGTCCTGCTTCCTTCGCTGTGCAGGCTGCCCCATGAATGGCACGTTACAACCGTAAAGGCTTATGACATTTGCATTTACTCTAATACAAGTATTATGGCTATAAGATTTTTCTGGTTTTTTTGTTTTGTTTTGTTTTGTTTCCCCACTTCATGCTTTACAGAGAATATTTTTTACTCTGCTTTAATTTGTTTGATCTTCTATTTGGTTTGTGAGGTAAATGATGTATTTTTCTAGCTGTGAGCATAAGTTCTGTATTCTCCAGCTTCACAGAATGAAGTAGTAGCTGTCATAGCCAATCCATAGCATTTAATTTTGTAAACTCACCTTTGAGGGGGAAAAAAAACCCCATGAAAACAAACATCAAACAACAAACCTTCCTACCTTGGGAAAAGAAATATGACCAACCTAAACTCGAGATAGTTGAAATGATCAGATTAAGTGGGTGAAGGAAAGGCTGCTCTACTGGCATGCCCTTATTCCACCTCCTCTTATCATTAGTAATTCCATTCCATTCTTATCTGATTATGCAAGGACATACTAACTCACTGGCAAATGAATACGCTATGGAAAAAAACCCTCTCTCGAATGCAAATGAAACAGGAGTTGCTGATACTGAACACAAGGAAGTTTCTTGTACTCCCACCCCTCTGCTGACAGGGAGCTGCCAGCCACCCTTCCTACAAAAATAAAAGCCATAATCTAGTAAATGTTGCAGAAATTGTGTCTTTCTTATCTCCTTGGATGAAATCTGATATTCAGTAAACCCTTAACATTCACACTCATTACTTATCTGACATTATGTTTTCGAAATGCCACATTTCAACCTTTAAAATAAAGCAAAGAGCTAGAATTTGTTGCATGTTTGCATCAAGAACAGTTGTTGATCCCATAGACACACTTAGGACTCAGAATTTTCCAGGGGTTTATCATCTCTCCCAGATCAGATCAATGACAGCAGAAAAACTCGGACTCTTGCAGGGTCTGACAGATAGGACAAGAACCAACATTTTTATGTATTTTTCAGGTATTTCACTCTGGTTATCTTTATGATGTTCACTAACACCCCTTCTCTTGAGCTCTAAGTGTAGAAAGTGTCATATGTATAAGAAAAATGGCAATCAAAACAAAGAGGAAAAACCTCCCAAAAAGTTTAAAGATAATTCCAAATAGACAATTGTCCGAGGTTACAATGTAAGATGTGCCCAAAGTATGTATTCTATCACCATCTACATGAGCTGTTGAAACTAGGTGGGGCAATGTTTCCCTTGTCCCCTCCCTCCAGACCATCTTCTGTTAATGGCCCATCAATGCCCTGCTGCAGGACTCACAGATAACTCCCTCCAGGAGCTATCTCTGTTTAATGGGCAATCAAGAACGCATTGCAAGACTCATAGAATGATATCAGCCCATTGTGAAATGCTCCGCCCAGGGGGAGGAGCCAAGCATTCCCACCTGGATATAATCTGGGATTTGGGACAGCATAGACAGCCTTACCCATTGGATTCCCAGATGACAAGAGCTACCAGACCTTTCTGCAGGAACACTGCTTTAACAAGACCACTTCATCTAGACTGCTACCACCATGGTGCCAGGTTGTATTCTGACTCTGTCAGTGATCTTTTGTACTATTGGTTGTGTTTTATTTTATTTTATCTTTATTTTTCTCTCAAATTGTTTTTTCTGACTTGGAGTCTCTTGCTGGTTTTGCCTTCAAGCCAGCACAACTATACACCAAAATACACACACACACAGAGGAAAATTACTTGTATCTTTTCAATTTTACTATTATTCAGTTTTTATTTTTGGACCAAGACAAAGCCTTGCTTAAGTTGTTTTTAGAGCTATACTTGGTAATTTTTTTTTTTTTTTTTTTTTTTTTTTTTTTTTTAGTCTACCAGTGATTTCACGGTGAATGTATCACCATGTTTTAGAAAAATGACATTTACTACCATTTTTTCATTGGGTGAAGGTTCAGGTGGGCAGGAGAACATGTGATGTAGCATGTATGCATTTCTACGCTGAGTACCAGCTAGGCTTGATTTGCAGGCAAAACAAGGATCTGTGCCTCAAGCCAATGTGTGCAAAGCACACTCAGTATTCAAGAATATTTGGTTTTGAAAGTACATGTAGGTCTTTTTGTTCATAAGCCATTTGTGTTAAGCAGATACTTGTATTATAGAGAACTGTGCCCATTGAGACAACCCAAACCACTGAAAATGTTATGCTCACAGTCAAAACTCCTATTTTGTATCTACAATAAAAAGCATTTTGGTAGCAAGCATGGAAGATGCAAAAAGC
Source organism: Hirundo rustica (assembly GCF_015227805.2). Taxonomy (NCBI): domain Eukaryota; kingdom Metazoa; phylum Chordata; class Aves; order Passeriformes; family Hirundinidae; genus Hirundo; species Hirundo rustica. The sequence goes on along the minus strand of NC_053488.1, from coordinate 60,469,797 downwards.
ACAGGGTACAAATTTCAGCTTGTCTTCTTTGAACTGCTTTCAGGAAAAATAAGCTGATTTGCTGAGGTTCTATGTAAACTGTCTGAGTGAAAACAATTATTTACTATTTTATATATGTCATGTCATGTTACTCATACCTCTTTATTTTGTTGTTTTATCTAACATAGTTGTATTTTACTTCATCCTTCAAATTGAAACAATGAAAGCTAAGAACTGGCACAGTATGACCTTACAATTTATTTAATACTTTGACTTTCCAGAGCTCAAATACCTCTGATACATTGGTTTCCTGGTGTTAGTTGTCTTAACCTTTTCCGATTTCTCCAAACAAAATAACTTGAGCTGCAGCAAGCTCTTTGCCAGGGATTTGAACTCTGTAAGGATGGGGAAAAAAGTCACTTAGCTCCTTAGTCTGTTGAAGAAAATATATTTACTCTCATTTGTGTGTTGGACTCCTGCTCACCTGGCTTCACTGTTGTTACTATGTCAATTCTGCCTGTGCAATATGCTCCCATTTCCCTCACTAATCTTGGCAACTGCTTCTTGAAATATACAGGGCATTAATTAAAATAACAGCAAAAATAGTATTTGATATGAATGTCCTTTTTCTATAAGATAAGGTGTTAATGTAACAATATAAATATAGATTATAATATGTATTTATTCAGTGGAAAAACTATCAAAGGTATGGTAACTGAATGAAAGGATCCCCTGTATTTGCTCACTCATGTTCTTTACACATTAAAGCACAGTTTATTTCATTTTGACACGGCTATAGCTATGGCTTTTCTTTTTCCAACAAAAGGAGGGAAAAAAAGAACCAGACACACCATATAGCAATTCAGCTTGGAACAAAAAATAGAAGCCAGTATCTCAGGGTAGAGGATTTCAGCAGCTCTGAAAATGAGTGGAGACATAAGGGGAATAGTCGACTGAATAACAAGGCTGGGAGATTATCAAATAAGGTTTAAGCTATTTTTAGTTGGATAGTTTGTATAGGAGCACTACGTTCAAGTAAGATGTTGATATCCCAGAGAAAATGCAGAAAGAATTAGAAGAGAAATTGAAAGACTGGAGAGCAGGCCTCATTGTCATCAGTTTATTTATCACAGAGAAGTTGAATGAGGGCATTGGTCATAGTCACAAATTCCTGTAAGGAATAAGAAATTTAATTATATGGTGCTCCATTAGAGATATAATTGCATGCAGTGTATTGGTGATAAACTTAGATAAACTCAGATCACTTCAGTGCCATCTTGATGTGCAGCATTCTTTCTAAAAATAGAGGTCATTAGCTATTTTTACCATATGCGAAGAATTTTTGACAGATTCTCCCTTGCTTGTCCAAACATTCTGGCCCAAGCAATGAAGATAATGTATTCCCAGTTCTGGTCCATGATTTACAAGCAGTTTATCTGGCTTTCTTCCTCCAGGCTTCTTGGTCAGCAACACAGCATCAGTGTGGCGCGGGGCTTCTCTTTCTGAGCAGCAGGAACCTGATAAAACTGCCTTCTCAAGGCAGAAAGTGCCAGTGATCACACAGAACATGCCTTGGCTTTCTGGAATAGGGATGGGGAATGGCAAGGGGCAATGCAGGGACTGCCAGCATATTCTGGCCCTGCTGCCACCAAGAGCAGCCATCACCACTGTCCACAGCCTGGCAGTATGCACAGGGACCTGGCAGGGCTGGGGAAAGTGTGGCATGACTGATGGAACCATGATGTGTGCTGTGTTTGTCATCCTTAGGCAGCCGCTCTCCCACCCTAAGGCGATCAGCGTTAGCTTCTGCAGGAGTGGCCTAGCAGTCACCCAGCTCTTGCATCACCCTGGGGAAACAACACGTGCATTTCTTGCCTGTATTTTAGTTCAGTTTTTCTGTGAGAGAAAAAAGAAAGCAAAACCCACCAAACAAAAGAGCACCAACGCATTTTGTTTGAGTCAGTAGGCAGTCTTCAAGTCATGTTGACATTGAAATACTAGTGACCCTGCTGGGATAAACTCAGCTTCTAAATGAAATGCCCATGTTATTTGAATGTCTGTTTGGACAGCTTCATTTAAAATGGGCTGTCTTCAAACTATCAGTGCCCTTCAAGAGTTCAACCTCAGTCCCCATATTATCTTCAGGTCAAATTACAAACCTCATTCAGCTAGTCATTGTGGCTGGTTTAGGGCAATGAATGTTACAGTTAGAGTAATAGGAAATAATTTCAAATAATATCTTATTACTTCTGTGAATTCTGAGGTTTTGATTTTCTGAAATATATGTAAATATAAATACATGCACAGTTGAAAACAGAGAGAATCTGTCAAACATAATATTTCATATGTTTTCCACCCTTTTACAGCTCCAGAAATATTCTATGGAAGATTTTACAGTGAATGTTTTCCAATTCAGCATAGTTACAGCAACTTTGACCCATTTTCCTTGGAGGAGTATTTTCAATGGATCCTTATACAGCAACAAGTTGTCTATTCTGTGAAAATTGTGGGTTTGGGCTTAGGGGTGTGTTGTTGTTGGGGTTTATTTGTTTGTTTGTTTTTAAATTAAGGACTGCCACATTCCACTGTAAAAACATTATCTCTGTACTCTACTTTCTCCCTTACGTCTCTGCTCCTTTTCATTTCAGGTGGATGATGTAAAGTCGTCTTAATGAAGAAGCAATCTGTGATCAGCGTCTGAGAGCTCTTTATACCCTGTGCTAACAATGTTTTGATATAATCTCCCCCCTCTCCCTCCCCCAGCTGGCTTCCTGTGTGTGGTGGAGCCCTTGCTGGCAGCCTGCCCAGCGAGCATCGCTCCTGTAGATTTCAGCCTCTCTCCAGGAGTTGCCTGCCTTCAGCATAATGGCCAACATTGAAAGCAGCAAGGCGTTCGGTCGGCAAGGTCAGAGTGCCTTTCATTCCTGCAATAATCAACCAGTGTAGCTCTTCCTCAGACCTGGGGAGAGAGAAGATAGAGGTCAAAAGAGCAATTACATTTCACGTTGACTCCAGGAAAGGCTTGGAACACAAAACTGAAAAGAAAACAGCAAAGAGCCTCCCTCTCCCACATTCCTTTTCCTGGTCATTATTAGAACAGTGCAGCAACCATGTCCATTATAACCACTATAACATGAAGAACCATTTTCCTCCAGTGGATGAGATCTTTCTTCTCAGATGTTTAGGGCTGCCAGCATCTTGCAAAGGAATGTAAATGAGGAACAACATGTATAACCAGAGACAGTGAGTAAAGGCTATTAATCACATTTGAATTTTAATACTAGCCAGCTCTGGAGCAAGTAGTTACACTAGTTTCCATATGTAAGCTGTCTTTGAATTATCATAGCTTTATTTATTCTTTATTTATTTAGTGTTAAGATGATAATTTAGGGAATATAATTTAGATGAAAATATCAGTAATTTTCATTTACCATATTGTCATTTACAGAGCTGTCTTTATTTGACCCTACAGCTGCTGGGCCTAATTACTTTAATGGCATTAATTGTAGTGACCATTGATGTGTTTTAGCTTTTAATTGCTATTACTGCGCAGCTGAGATCATTGCAAATCATCATGTTTTCTTCACAGAAATCTTCCGTTGCTTGCTTGTGTACCGAAAGCACAATCTGCCAAAGATTTAGGGGAAAAAAAAAAACTATCCCTGTGAAACAAAAATTTTAGACAGCCCTCAGCAGAGCAACCTGTAAACGCTAATGTCAACGTACTGCGATAGTAGAAGAATGTAACTGATCCATTTACTCATTGCCCTACCCTGTCTTTATGAAAGCTGAATTAGCTCGGTGTTGACAAAGGATTAAGAAACTTGGTAGTGACACTCCTCACAGTAAACAAAGCCTCTCTCATTCCACATTTCACACTGAAGGCAGCCACTTCAAGAGTATACTTCTTTGTTTCCAGTTATAGAGTGCAAACATGGCTTTATTCCACGGTTTCCTATGAAACGAAGTGTGAGTACAATGTCTCTATCCCACAGAACACCTGGTATTATTCATTCTTCTGCTGAAAGCACTGTATCACTAACGGATTGAAAAACATATTTATTTTATCAACCATGACAAGCAACTGGAGGTGGTTTGTTTTGTTTTTTTGTGTGTGGGGGGGAGGGGGTTGTGGGGTTTTTTTTGTTTGTTTTGGGTTTTGTTTGTTTGGTGTTTTTGTTGTTGTTGTTGGGTTTTTTTTTTTTTTTGGTGGTGCTACTTTTGCATGGCAAGAGGAAAAGAGATGTAAAATTTTGTTCAAGAACTTTTGAGTTCAGGTCTTTTAAAGTACCATACAATTAGTAGCTAACACTTAAAAATCACATGTAAACAGAGCATTGCTATTGCTCTAGGCGAGGTCCTAAAACTTAGACCTCACCAAGGCAAAACAAACTGAGGATTCAAGAGCAGCTGAATCAACCTGACATAAGGATTTGTAGATGGTGGAAGCTGTTAATACCCCAGTGGACTGCACTGCTCTAGTCCCACCAGCTCTGACATCTCCCTGGCCAAGTTAACATTTGACCCATTGGGAACAGTGGTTAAAATCAGTTGTATGAACCGGCACCATTTTTTCTTTCATTGCAGTGATGTCTGCTAGAGATAAATGCTATTCAAGTGATCAACATAAGCTTTTGCAACTGTGGGTGGTGTTGTTGTCTGTTTGTTTGGTCGGATTTGTTTGTTTGTTTTCCAGTTGCTATCATTTGCTAGAAGAATAATTATGAAGTGGGAGTTCTGTAATGTGTATCATTGCGGTGTATCACTGTGAAAGACATAGCCTTAAAAGGAAGATTTCGGATGGTATTTTAATGGAAAGTCTGTTCTCTTCCCTTCCCTTAAGTGCAAATCAACTTAACTGAACTTTCCTGGACAGGTCATGGGAAATAAGGCATTTGTAAAAATGTTCCACTGGTAACAGTCCTCCAGTTATAATCAGCTATATAATCAGATAGTCTGTGTGGAGAAAGATACAGGAATATAAATATTAACTTTCTCATTACTGTTCTACTAATTGCACAGAATCCTTTAAGAATATGACAAGATGCATCAGTCTTCCCTTTCTGAAGATGTTTCCCTACCATGATGACTTTTTTTATGAATTAGATGTGAACTTACATGATGGAAATCTTTTCTGTTGAACAGATATATTTATTGCTCGCCTTGGCATTACCTGGGATAATCTTGAGAAAGAAAATCCTGCATCCATGTATTATCTTTACTCTGTATTTTTTCTGTCATTAAAACAGGTCATAAGAAAAGGCCTTCCTGTACAACTAAGAAGAGGTTAATGAAGAGCAGGCTTAACTGAATGACTTAGTGCTGTGAACTGAGACAGAAGGGAGAAAAATGTAGCTCTGATAAATTATTGCTAGGTCTGCATTGACTGTGTGCTTCCATTCTTTGTTTATTTATAAGTTCTGTACCAGTAGTATACAGAATTTTTTAGTCATGACTAATTTATAAGACAGAAGAATCCATGGAACCCTTGTGTCATGAAGCCTCATCATTTATTGACAATCTTAGGCTGCAGGATTAAGCAATGTAAACTGGTAGCACTACCAAAATCACTGCCATTCCCATGCACACCACATGTTGCTCATTCCCTCCACTCTGCTGACCATCAGCCTGCCAGAAGCAGCGCTTGTGGAGCAGAGATTAAAACAGATAAGGGAACTGATCCATCTGAAACGCATGGCGACAGACATGGGCTGTCTCTGAGCTGTATCAGTTTCCTGATCCCAGCTCACAGCATAAGCACATAAGCACTTGTGGTGGCTCTGGTTGCAAGGTGACACCAGTCTGGAGAGGATCAGCCAGCAGCTAAGAGGGCAGAGACCTCTGCAGCAGCAGGAGTGGCATATGGACCTCATAGTACGGCTTTAACCTTCTGATATACTGCTGTGATCTCTTCCCTCAACTCTTCTCTATTTAAGGGAAGATGACATTACAGCAAACAAAATCCAATGGTCAATTGGCTAAGTATATCTGACAACAGCATTAGAACTGCTCAGAGATACATTCATGTCTGTGATTCACCTTGCTTAACTGCATATCTTATGAGATGTAGTTTTCAGAAAAGTGCATCCTACTTTTGGATGAGTGGAGACACTTTATGTGTCTCAAGGTAAAAGGGGAGGCATTCAAACTGTTGATCTCAGTGCATGAAGAGATGACAAGCAAGGCCTTGATGTGCATTAGCCACAGAAAAGGGAAGTGTCCTAGCTGACCTCAGTGACTGTAGTAGAGCTCCAGGCAGACCTCATTTACTGAAATGAACATTCGGGATAGCTGACTGGCAGAAGTATATCTTCCAAACAAGAAAGTCTATTAGACTATACTTATAAGGAATATCTTAGAACCTCTGAAACAGCACATGATATAGTTCAGTCTTAAAAAAAAAAAAAAAAAAAAAAAAAAAAAAAAAAAAAAAAAAAAAAAAAACCCACACAACAAAACAACAACAAAAAAAACCCCAAAAACTTTCCCATAAAAGTCAGGGAAAAAAACTCTCATCAACATTGTTCAGAACAGGAAAAAGATCAATAGTCTATAAAATATGTGTATGTGCTCTGTTTATGGAAAACTAAGCAATAGATAACATATGGCAATGCCACATGGAAAGAAATATTTCAAAAAATATTTGCTATAGGAATAAGCCTGTCAAGGGAAGAGTTAGTGATGGAGCTCTTTAAACAAAGTTAAACATTTCAATCCAGACTTGACCTCATTTTGTAACTTCATCTCCTACTGATTGGAATTATTTATTTAATTCCATTTTATTTTATTTTCTGGTAACTCTCCAGACTTCTTGGAATCCTCTAAAGTTTAATACTCAATCAGGACATGTAGTATTTCCCAGTAAAACCCCTTATTCATTAAATTGCCTATTATGAATTTTCCTGTTAACAGATTCTTACAGACTCCTGAAAAAAGTCTGGCAATAGCACATCATAAAAAATCAGCAAAGTCTCCTGTAATCTTCAACTTGTTCTCTCACAAACTAGCAGACTTGCTAAATACAGAAGATAAGAAGGACTTCGTGGCATGCCCCAAAGAGAAATGAGTGTACAGTATGGGACGTGGAAGAAACTAGTAGGCTAAACTTCTGCAAAGTCAAGTCTTTTATTGTCAGAAACTGCTCTTGAATTTCAGACTGATTTTTACGTGACTATAACAACCTACAGAAAAGTGAAATTCTCCTTGAGGATGACTCCAGAACATCTCAGTGTGGGCAATTCCTGAATCTCCAGTGATGTCTTTCCAACAGTGTCTCAATCTCCATAAATTCCATCACGACTTGTTTTAACAGTGCCGGTTACCAGCACCAGTCCTCACTGCTGTCGTTCGCAGGGATTCCCAACCTCTGATCACGTGGAAGAAGCAGCTTCTAAGGGCACACGTGTGGAAGCACTATAATAAACAGCATATGCTCACACTGATCCTTCTCTGCTATTTCACCTGCACATTGTCAACAGGCAAAGTGCCACCTTCACTGTACAGACTAAAATAGAAAATGGCCTAGCTTCTGCTGTCACAACATTTATTTCAGTGCTTCAAGTCACGACTTCATGTCTTCTCATGTTTGCCTCACTGAAGTTAAAAGACAGGGTAACCTGCATATACTACAGCTTAGAATTACATTGCATGTTTTATGGTGAAACAAGTTGAGACGTTCTTCCCTCCACCTATCCTTGGCTGCTTGCTTTGTGTTTTCACACAAGCAGGAAATTACAATTAATAACTAAAAAAAACCCCTGGCCATTATTGTTTAGAGGACATCTCCAATATTTAGATGGAAAAATTGCCTTCAGATTCACTGCTGTAAAAAAGCAGTGGTTACTTTTAAGATGAAGAGAACTGCTGAGGAAAAATGCCATGAAAACCTAGAAGAAAATGAGAAAATGTATGTAGGGAAAATCTGCATATTGTGTCCCAGCACACTTTGTAATATTTCTGTTAATTAAAGGCTGTTTAATGAAAAGCAATATACATTTTAAATTAATTCACAAGTGGTATATCAAGGAAAGTTATGATTTATTTTCTCTGGTGATGTTGTCCAGCTTAGACTGTTATGACCTTTCAAAAATAGATTTCCATGTCTGTTGTTTTCTCCAAATTATAGACTAAAAGATTGTTATGTATTCTGCAGGAGATATTATGGATATTAGGAAGTCCAGAGAAATAAGTGACAGCCTAGTTCTTACACCATGAAGTGCAATTGCCTAAAATATCTGTCAGGATTTAAAAAAAAAAAAAAAAAAAAAAAAAAAATTAGAAATAAAAGCAGTGAATCAGCAAAGTTGGGAAAAATGAAAAAGCTATGGAAGAGGAGTGTCCAGATAAACACCATATATGCATGAGAACAGACACTATTATTTTTTTTCCCCTATAAATGTAGTCATGCAAATGTCAAACTTCAGAAGGGGTGAGCAAGGATGCTAAATCTATTCAGTGACACCTTATATTGCCGAAACTTCTGCAGCTTCATCTTTGTCCCGGTTTCTCTCAGTCAGCATTCTTTAGTCCCAAATGAAATCCCTCTGAAGACTTTATAAAATCCAGGAATAATATAATTCACTTTTTATGTGCAAAGGCCAGAGGAGCCTCTCAGCATGTCTCCTCAAAAGTGTGACTTGGATGTCAGGCAAGAGTATCCTGCTGGGCATTGAATTCTGCGCTTTCCAGAATGTGAGGGGAAGGTTTTCTCAGACTCAATGGACATTCATCTAATCCCTAAGCCAATGAATGAATAACACAATGATAAAATTGATATATATACTAATAAATTTTTATCTAACCGTTTATTTGTAGATCAAAATTTGATAACACTATATTTCATATATTATTTCTTAGTTAAATATTTTCATTATTAGCTTAATTATTTTAATATAAACATAAATAATTAATAATTAAACCAGTTAAAACAATTTGGGGGATTTTTGGTTTTGGAAGACAAATCTATGCTGGAGACATCACCGGAAGAAAGTCTCAGTGGTTCTTTTAATGCATCTCTTGAGATTTAAAATACTGCAGTGGAATTTATTATGTTGATTTGCTCCATTTTTTAAACGTATACAATGTCCAGAATTGAATTTTTGTTCCACATTGCTGTTTTACAAGACTATTATTGAACATCTTGAACAAGAAGAAATTGGAACAGCAATTAATGTCTGAGTGTATCTGCCATCATCAAATTTTCTATGCTTTGCTCATGAGGAAAAGTAGAATTGAAAATACATCAAACAATGTGCAATGAAACTTGGTCTGCTCATTTAGAAATTCAAGCCTGTGGCATGATTTCCTCACCTCCTGGATTCAAAACCATGATAGATAGGCTTGTCTATGATGGATACTATTCAGTCTAAGGACCTGGAATGGTCATTTTTCTCCCCTTTCAGTATATAAGAGACAGAAAGACAAGAAAAGAAACTTCAGGGTAATTTCTTCAGGTGAGTTTTAACAATCAGTGAGTGAAAAGGTATTTCTTCAATTTCCTTCAACAATTTTCTCGTAACTTTTAAAAAACCTGAATCATTATCCACAGAGTAGGTGGTGTAATTTTCATTATGATCCACATTTGCTCTTTTGCTTAATAAGTGGATGTAAGACTCATTTAATCAGACACAGCCAGTCTTTCTTTTAACAGTGAAATCACTAATGGCCTAATAATTTTTCATAAAAGTTTTAATTGCTCACCTATTCTCTTTAATTCCTTTCTTACTGTTTACAGCTTTTGGGTTTTATAGCATTGCTTTTCTATATTCTTTTCAGTTTTCTACTTTTTCTTTGTCCTTTCTTTCTGACTAAATGTCTTCTGATGCTCCCTGGTACTCTCATCAGTTTGCAATTAGCTTTACCTGTTTATATTCCTCCTTTTTAACATTAGTATTTTATGCACTTACGAAGTCCCGCTGTCTTCTAAATCTGCCTTTGTGGACTGATATAACAAAATTGTCTGTTTAATAAGATGCATTGTGTCTGTCTTTGGCCCTTTCCATGCTTTTATGCACAGCACATGAAGAAAGAATCAGAAAAAATTCTAGACAATCTGTTCCCACTCTGTGGTCCTGGTAATCTTAAGTTATTTTATTTTAAATAAAATAATTGCAGCAAAAAGGCTCATGAGTGCCTCAGAGCATAAATGCCCTACCATTTGGTGATTTAGATGGTGAAAAAGAAGAGGGAGGTGATGTTTTAATTTCCCTCTGGCCTGGTAAGACTCCTGATAGCATTACTTTCTGTGCAAGTCTTACAGTTCCTGTTTAAGAGAGAGAGAAATTATCCTCAAAGGAAAGTTTTCAGATAGCCTTCCACAAGAGGGTTTCCCAGTCTGGAGATTCAGAACAAGGATGCTGTGCCAATTGTCTGTCTAGGATGGTAACTCTCCAGTGCTCTGTGTGCTGGCTGTGCTGCATCCTTTTGGGATATGCCTAGCTCCCCCCAAATCCTCCAAAGGCACACCACGCAGATCACTCAAGGATCCTTCTCTATCAACCTGAGCTATTTAAAAGGGTCTGCTGTGTCAAGAGCTTTTGGGAAAATGTGGCCCTAAGTCATATGGGGAAGAGGTATCATGATAAAGTTTTGAAAAAAAACTTAATTAAACCACTTAGTTTTGGAAGGCTATTTTCTCTACATTCCTTACCAAACAGAGAAAATGAGGTTCTGCCTGAGAAAGAAAGTTCTTAAATAGGCTGACTTACCCACTGAAGTCCAGCATTCCAGTTTAGGGACTTTTGGTAGAAACACAGCACAATATATAAGAATACTGCCCTTAAACGCTGCCACCCTGGGAAATTAGACTCTACTGATATTCCATTGTCACTCTGTTGATAAAATGCTTGATTTCGTAGTTATGAAAATGTATATTTTGCTTAGGAAGTGTGCTGATATGATACTGCAGTAGCACAGAAGTAGGAGACAAGTTCTCTTTGGTATTAGAACCATGTTCTCTTCTGCAACATTTAAAATAACTGGACATGAGCAAATGCAGGTAGGGATGACCGCTGCTGACACTGGTGAGGGAAAGGATGCCCTAATGTTAATATTTTTCCAGGAAAAACTTATTGGGTAAATCACTGTATTGAGTATATGGAGGTTTTATATAACATAACAAAAGGCTATCCCAAATGCAATTTATGCATTTGCTATACATGCAGTCCATGCTGAAAATCGTACAGGAATTCTTGCGTTACAGATTTAAATTGAGGTTTCTGATTGAGGATTCCAATTTTACTGTCTAGTTAGGTAAATGATTTATCATTTGCATTTGCAAGCATTCAGGGAATGTTGAAGGTGAGTCTTCATGTAAAATTGTGTCTGTCTAGATATGTTAATTACAGATGATGATCCTCGAGGATCATCATATGGTCATCTTATCTTTTTTTGTACTCTTCCCATGAATAATAGTCAAATTTTGCCACAAATATATTGAGAAAATTTTATTTTGCTTTGCAGACTTTTGGAAGGACTGCGAAAGGCCTAAAATAACTTGTGATGGTAGACAGTTGCAATAAATAAGTTCTAGGGGTGATCTGTAACATTTCTACATAACTTCTCTCAAGTTCCAGCTCATTTTTAATTTAACCACTTGAATGTTTTACAAAAACTCGCATGATCCAGATGTCTGGTAGGTAAAGTTCAGTGAAGAAAAGGGGGTGTTCTCCCATTCTTCCAACAAGAAGGAGCGATGTTTCCTGCACAGGCAGCAGAAGACACAGTGTCAGGAAAGAGGTAAACAGATAAAGGCAGCAGCAGAGCAGGAAGCAAAACCAACCAACAAACAACCATGCAAACAAGCATTCCTCACGAGACAGATTACAGCCCAGGTTTCAAGAATGCTTCTATGAAAGAGTGCTTTCTTGCCAAAGAAAAAACTCTGCAAACCAATTTTGTCCTGGCTATCCTCTGAACAAACAGCTCTGTGGAGCCATAGATGTTTTATCTATGGCTACTTACCACAGATCCACTGTACCTTATTTTTGAGTCATGCAAAGGGAAAAATGTGCACAATTTGCAAAATTAACATGTGTAATACAACAAGCAAAAGTTCCTCTAGAGTCCTGGGGTTAACCACATATAATAGTAAAAACAAAGGATAGTAGTAAAAACAATTACACCACTAGAGTTGTATAACAAACAAAAATATTTATCACTGGCATTTCAGGCCAGAATTTGAAAGCTCAAATGTGCTATCATGCAGAAAAACCTTGTGTGTTGTAGCTTGTCTAACCTGTTGTTAGATGCCATAGCTGAGAGTGGATCAGTCTTGCTGCATGCAGTTTCTCCTGACAATTACATAACTCCCCACCTGCAAATATCAAATTCACATGCTCAGTCTTTTCTTAGAGAACATGCACACTTAGATGTGCAATGTATTTCTGACTTTTTAAAGCAATCAGACTGCTCAACCTGTATTTCATGATGGAAGTTCTTGCCCAGAAAGTGGTAAGGACTTGAAGGCTGGGCTATCACCCACACTCTCTTGGGATTACGGGTGACAGAAAAGCACCTAGTCCTACCCTTCATGTGTATGACCCATGCCCCAAAATACTTTGCTGTAACAAGGTAGCAAGCCTTTCATACAGAATAGCAATGTGAGAATAAATTACAAGAAAAGAATAAAGATCAAAGACAATTCTAGTCTCCATTTTAATTTCTTGCATGGGAGTGCAAACAAATAGCATTTCTATTATGTCTCCTGATTAAGAGAACGTACTGTATGGAAACCTGCAGAAACTCAGGCAATAGATGTGCAGCATAATAAAAGCCTCACAAGATTTCACCATTTCTTTTGGCTTGCTCTGCTTGTTTATCCACTAATATTCAATACTGCTCTATCACAGTGCCTGGATGTACTCTGATGAAGTCCTCAGTTATCTCTGCAAAGAAAGCTGATCTTTCTTCTTTAGCAGCTCCTTGTTAACGTGACGTCTCTCTTCAAACTCAAGGTTTCATCTGAAAACTGAAAATGTTAATCATTTTTACTCTGTAAAATTAAGTGACCTAAGTTCACAAGACTTTTGTGAGTAAGTTTAAAAGAGTGGTCCGCTGCTTTGGATGCATATCTAAAGTATGTATGTGCCTCCAGATACCAACAGAATTAGTGTTTGTATGCCCAGCTAGGGTCTGCAAGTTCCTGTTTGCTCAGACTCATGTGAGTGTTAACATGCCTCACCAGGCTAAATCTGCTAGCTGAAATCTACAAAGATGCCCTCAGAAGTCCTGTGTTAAGACAGCTTTGTAGTCCTCCAGTAGCCCATCTGAGATTTGCCACTGGCCTGAAAGGGTCAGCAAAGGCTAGCTGTGGATGGAGTGCTTGACACCACTGCAGTTCCTGAGCCAGAGTGTTGCAGGTGAGTGATTTCTACCCCGAGGAATGGGGCAATGAGCTTGGCAAAGCAGCTGAACAAGGGGCCTGTGACTGATACCATGGTTCCGTGTACCCTGATGGCATAAAGTTATTGTGCCTGCATGGGTACCATGCAATCCAGTCTAATCCTCAGACCCAGAGGGCTTAGGGGGTTTTGCTGGTAATTACAAACCAAAACAGGTCAAGTACATGACCCCTGTAAGTACAGCAGCACTGCCAAGAGCCCTAGGTTATTTTACAGAGCAAAGAAGGGAAGAAGGGTGCAGAAATTATTCACTACTATCTCTTCATAAAGCAGAACCTAGCTGATCCAAAGGCATAGCTAAAAAAAGATAAATACTGGAATCTGCTTAGCTTTGTCTTATTTGTGCTTTGTAAGCATAATTCTGAGGTTATGCAAAATAATTTTGTATCAAACCCACAAAAAATCCACCCTGTGGATCTAAGGTTTTACAGTTGTTTTTGTGAAGGAAGTCTCATATGCTGTTTTCTTAGAAAATGAAGCTCAGTGCATAGCCATATGATTAGAACAGACTCTTTCCTCTCCCCTGAAAAAATAAAATCACACGAGCTCACTTACAAAAGCAACAGTCAAATCCTGGGGTTTGCTGTAGTGTATAAAAACACTTAGCACCATTAACCATAACCTGGGAAAATCAACTCATGCAGCAGCAGGGTGAGTAAATGAGTGAAAGGCCTCAATTTTTTGTTTGTTTGTTTGTTTGTTTGTTTGTTTAAATTTCTTTTATCCAAAGCCTTCTGTAGAAATGTATAAAAAAAAGTTGTAGGGACAATTTAATCATCAAAGAAACAAAAGAAAGAAAAGGAGACCAGTTAGATTTGAAAGGGGGCAGAGGAATGTCAAGCAACCAAAACATTTCAGTTTTTTTATAAAGGTTCAGCATCAGGAAATGTGACAAGAGTAAATTTTTATTAATATTATTATTTTTATTGTCCTTGAAATTTTTTTTTTTAAAATTCTAGGGTGAGAGCAAAATATTATTATTTCCTTGGATGCAATTTTAAGAAATGTTAATTTTTTTGGGGGGTGGGGTGGGGGGGTGGTGCAGTGGAATTTTGGAGTTTTTCAATTCTTGAGGATGTCTTTGCTACTGGCCTGATTTTAAGTGATGCTGGGTGTCCTCCACTGTCACTGAGACATTGAAGCACACAGCAGCATTCGCAATGGGCTTTTTTCCACCCCTGTAAAAGTATGGGAAAAAAAAAAACAAAAAAACACCTCAGTAAACCCAATAGCTATTAAACTAAAAAGAAGAGAAGAAAGCAGAGAGTCTCACAGCTCCGATGTATGTAGTGGCTGTAATGCCAAATGCTTTATCTTACAGTGGCCTTGGCTTAACTTTCATGTCAGGACTGACTGAACTGTGCTCAGACAACTCTGCCCACTAGTGCATAGGCTGCTTCAGAGAAGACAGAGCAGTTCCTTCACCCCAGCTTCATCCTTTACCATGCTGTGCCATTGTGCAACTTCAAGAGGAGCTGGTTCCAGTAAAAGTCATGTTGCTAATGGAGGTGGGGAGGGGGGGGAGGGGAAAAAATGCTCTCTCTGCAAAAACTGCATATTAAACCTGTGATGTTTAATGTGATTCTGCTGAATATGGGCTGGTATGGACAGTCCCAAACTCATACAGTGCAGGATTTAATGCCAAAAAGAGGTAATGGAAATCTAAACTCCACCCCAATGTCTCTGCAAAGAAAGAGAGCCAGGGCATAACTGAGCATTCAGCATGTCTGCAGAACAGCTGATCTGTATACACAAGCTCCATTAGGAATTTAACTAAGTCTCACAAATTATAGTATTTAAGTAATTGAAAAATCATCCTTCAACCAGTTGAATTTCCTAACTTACCTGCAGAAGTTAGGACCATACCAAACCTGCAGAGCTGTTCTCTGCTGCCTGGCTGGACTAAACCTGCTCCCTCTGAGCATAAAGCAGCAGGTATGTTTATTGTGCAAGTAACAAGGTCACTGACCATTCAGCTGTAGGAGCAAACTCGATTAAGACTGGTGATAATCTTTTGAAAGACTGTAATTTATCTTCATTTGAAGATTATTATCGTTCTTCTACAGCTATCACAGACAACAAGGTTAACAAATATTCCGTGATGAATTTTTGAAAGCTTTAGTCAGATCTTGTATATTTAAGCCTTTCTAAATGGCTGTCAAAGGCAAGGAAACAAAGTGTCAAATTTGTACACAAACCTACCTAATGGCCTTTGTCTGAGAGAGTGGTTTATGATTTATACAGTCTCTACCTTTACTTAAACAATTTCTCTTTTGCTCTGTAGTGAAGGCAATTTTATAGCATTACTCATGTGGGAGAGATTAGCCCCAAAGACTGATCTTACTGAAGGAAGTAGAAATTTAAAACACATAGAGACATGATGCAAACCACATGATAATCAGCTTTTATTACTAATAGCTTCTGAATTGTCAGTTGACTGTGTTTGGATATAAAAGTTATAATTATAAGTGCATTCTATTTTGAAAGGGATTGTGCTCATAGAAAGCTTTCAATTGTCCTTAACATTTAAGTAAACCATCACCTTCAATGACGTTGCATGTATATTAATGTAAGTGAATACTTTTAATCCTTGAATAAACATTAACAACATAGGTAAATAAGAGAAAACTCTCTACATGATTTACAAAATCTTAGAAATTCTACTCTCAGAAAAAAAAGTTAAGAAATTAGTCCTGGGTATGCCTCCTGTGTATTTTTTCTTAGAGAATTATGCTTGTAGTGTCTTTCTGGGAGTCTTGTTGTGTACAGGATTGGTATCTGGATAACGAAAAGAAGCCACATATGCAGTTAAGGATAAATAGAAATTATATATATGTGTACAGATATGCATGTGCTTATGTACATATATGTATATGTATACATCCATATACATAATATATGTGCATTTAGGCATCCATACCCACAGACACTATGTCTATTTAATCACAAAGTCTTTAATATCAGGAGTATATAAGAAAATTGAAAAGTAGAACAAATGCATCAAGATTATATGTTTCTTTGAACATATTCATTCTTGTGAGAATCCTGCACAATTGCTCTGGAATCTAATGCTCTCAACTGGTTTTGTCACACATTAGATTTTGCTGGTTTTAGTGAAAAAGATTTTAAGACTACTTATGCATGAAGATAACATTTCTGCCACTCAATCCAAGAAGTTGTAACTCCTCTGTTTTCCTTAGGACCTAGAAATGAGACTGTGGCTAATGTGTTTTTGACTATGCCAACCTGTTGAACCTTGCTGCCAGTTCCAGCAGATTTGTGGTCGCCATTTGGTCTTTGAGAATTAGCACTTGTTGAAAGTGTGTTAAGGCTATCTTGCTCTTTAAGACAGAGTTTTTTTCTGGATCTTTTTTGATTGACTGTTCTACTACAGATACCTTGTGGAACTGCTAGAAAGGATTACGGTCATGGAAAAATAGTCCCTGTGGTACAGGTGCACTAATGTATCAAGGATCAAACTTGTAATATGAAAGAGAAATTGTTAGACCAATTGTTTGGACTGTCACTGCTATAGCATTTGGCAGTGAGAATGTCATTCTTTTCAGGCACTTTGATCCATTCCATAGTAATTATTAACAAATGATGAGAAGAACAAAGAAATGCTATGTTAACATTGGGCTTGACCTCATCTCCAGCCCTTTAGCCTTCCAAAATCTTACTGACTTGTTAACTTTCAATGCAAGAGAAGCTTGAAAATTACAACAGCCTTAATTGTCTCAGGCGATATACTTTTCATGCAATTTTTGTTTCTTTAAAAGTACGTAAACAAAGATGTAGTGTCATAGAGCACAGACAAGGGAACGGACAACCAATGAGAGGTGAATGATTCTCTGTAAGTGGACATCTCTGGTTCACATCATCTACTAGTTATGATGTTTGTGGTTTTGATTCTGTATTCTAGAAGACTGAAATGGAAAAATACATCTCTTGTGTATATTTATATACATTATATATATATATACACACACACACACACACACACACACACACACACACACACACACACACATTATATATATATATATATATATATATATATATATATATATATAAACACTTTGTAACTTACCCTGGAGTTACATTAGCTGCTGGAACTTGGTTACAGTCCAATAAATAAGGCCTCTCAAACTCTGTTTGAGAGGCTATACTTTTTTAGCTTAACTAAAACATCTAGAAATAATGGAAAATGAAACTAATATGTCAGTATTGACAAGAAATATTATCAGTCCTGACTAAAATCAATGCTTCCTTCATGAATTTTATTTTATCTTATTTATAGACCTTTCTGTTGCTCTCATCTCCCATTTATCTATGACTTTCATAGAAACCAATGAGATTAGCATCAGACATCACCTGGGAGATCAGAAAGGTTAGTGTCTTCATTTTTCAGATGAGAAAATGAAGTCACACCTTGCAGACATGGCTTCTCTCAGACCACAGAGAACACAGGAAGCTGAACAAAAACTGATCACCATGACAATATAAGTTGAATTTCAGTTCTACTTTTCAATCCAACCCCTTTTTTTTAACAGTCTTTTTTCAGAGACAGTTGACACATACAGTTAATATAAATTGATTTCACTCAACACACCTACAGCCATTAAAAGAAAAGTAAAAATCTGTTGATTGAGAGGAAAAAAAGGGTAAAAGAAAGAAATATAAGCTGTATTTTAAGATTTTTAAAATGTAGTGTATATGTGAATATTCATCTTCTTATGTTCCAAGCTATAATTAATAGTTCCACATTTGAGAATTATGAACTTAGTAGACTCATATTGTCTATTTACCTATTTTCAAACACTCATTTCATTACATTAATTGTGAGGCTTGCATGTTCTTTCTATCTTTGTACTAAATTTAAATCATAATTATTTACTGCTTCTGTGACCTTATTTTATTGTGGACTGTGTTTTTTCCACAAAATAAAAGGAAAATAATGACCTGAAATCTGAAGTATGTGTATGTAGGACCTAATCAATAGGTCTCATAAAACACATTCCTCTGGCCTTATAAATGCTGTGGGTTCAGTTGCTGCCCATGAAAAAGAGAGAATTAAAAATGACCCATGATTATTTAGATGTGGAGAAAGGCAGTTAAATAATAAATTAGTGTTAACAATTTTGCTTATGATACACAAGCTTCATTCCATCTCATCCAGCAAATACAGTAATCCAGACAAATTATTCATTAGGAACTAATTGGTGCCATTGTTGGGAGGCAAGATTTTAATGGCCAGTTGGTTTAAAGAAGGATTATCTGAAAGGAATTGGTCAACTGCCAGAAGCTGTTTGCAATGACAAATTGCTCACAATGAACTGTTTAGAGAGAAAACACTACTTTTTGTTTATGAAACAAATCTGCATGCCAGTCAGTCAAGCTCAGTATGAAGGATGTTTGGTATAAGGTCATGAATGCAACAATGGTTTGCTTTTCTTAGTATGTGCTGTTTATTTCTCTTGAAGCTGTAACTGCTAAATAGCAGCAAAAAGTAGTTAGCAACTCCAGAACTGGGTCTACTATTGCAACAGAGAAAGGCTGCCTAGCAGTCTTTTCATATCCATCTCTTTTTTTTTCATTGCCAATCTTCCTGTATTCAAGAGGTAATCTGAAAATACCTGTGTGCAATGACTTGTAGACATTTTCAGGAATTCTAATGATTGTACTGGATCATTTAAATTCAGTAACCTATCTTCCACTGCTGCAAAGCCTCTCTGAGTGATTCAAGCCATCTAGCTCCCATGGAGAAACAATATGATTGCCAGTGCTCCCTCAGAGCTGCTAAGAAACAACCATTAAAATTTGCTTTTAACAGTGTTTCTTACAGCACAGTCATTTAATGATACGTGTTGTTCACAGATGTTGAATAGGTAGATGTTGCACAATAGTCAGTACAGTCAGATTAATTGTTTGGCCAGCAAATGTTATTGTAAATGTACTCAGAAAACTGCAATCAATTTTCTGCACAGCAGAAAACACAGCCTATGTCCAGTTGCACGACACTGCCTGACATTCTCCTGTTGCCTACAAGGAAATAATTTCCAAGAGGCCATGCTGCCTTTCTGGTGCATTTATCTTTGTCCTGGTCTAAATGTAATGTAAGCCTCCCTATTCTTTAAAGACAATACTTTCACACGTGGAATAGTCTTTGTGCAAGAAAGTTGCTATGGAAATCCAGTATAACCTTTTTTTATGGCTAAAAGCCCTTCTGGATAGCTCTGTATAATGTCACACTTTGTGTGTCAGGCAGTGACTGCCTACAAGTGTATTAATATGTATCTGATGGGCAAGGGGGATGTCGTGCAGTAAAATCCTCTATGTACTTCACAGCAGAGGGGAAAGGTATTCTGTGTGGTTAGTGAGAGAAACAGAATCCCAAACTGGAGTGCAAGACAGACAAGGGACATGCAACTCCTGTGGTATTCAAATGTTCTTTGTTATACAGTAAAGAGAAGGACCATCCACTACAGCTTTAATGGTTGTAACATAAAACTGTAGGGGTTCTCTCTGCAGCTGACTTTACTGAGCCTGCAGTTTGAGTACGAAGCTTTCTAAGTTGTCCCTATCCCCACAGTTTGCACAGCAATATGAACCTGTATTTTTCAGGCAGTCGATCTCCCTGAAATAATCTCAAAAATGGAAGAAGCAGGCAATAAGTGTAACCAGTTGAGCACCAAGTCAAGCCAAATAAGTCAGATATTAATCTACAGTTATCAGTAAGCTGCCTACAGAGGCAACTGATGATCAGGCATTGAAACTTCAATGTGTTCAAGCAAGGAATCTACTGACATTTAAGTTGAAAATAGTTCAGTCTGATGTACTCCAGGACTAAAATTATTCCAATTATTTTAGACATTTATCCCTCAAATATTTTATTGAAATATTTTTTGATTTTTATATTTGAAGTCTTAAATACTAGTCTATAGAAAATGGATTGGGTGTGGGACACATCTATGGAGTTCACAAGCTGTCATGTACCTTTGAGTGTGCAGTTTCTAAATTAACAAATTTCTATGTCAGTGAAAGCACCAGGACAATGACCAGGTTTATTTTTACATTTTGCCATTTTTATGCTTCTAAACTAGTCACGTACATCAGTTACAATATGCTGGGAGGTGATTTGATATTTGCAAAAAGATGTAAAGGGAGATCCAATTCAAGACAGTGTTTTACCTCAGTGTTGACCTCTACTCTGCTCATTTCTCCTGCTGGAGATCACTACTCAAATGTGTCAGCTCAATTCTTTGCTCAGCATGTTTTAAAATGTATCTGCCCAGTAAATATATTTTGGATAAGTGTGGTAATTTCCTAGAACTAACACAGGGCACAGTCACCAGATCTGTTCCTCAATACATTTTGGTGAGCATACAGGAGCCGGAGTGCGCAGATCTGGTCTAAAATTCATAGGGAAAAATAGAAACCCTAAATGTTCATCCATACATTTACCATGAAACTCTTCCCTGATTTGATTTACACTGCTACCATACAGGCAGTAATAGAGGATTTAGAGGCTTCCCCAACACAGAGGCTCTTTCTGTGTCCCTTGTGCCACAGGAAAACACTCAAAATTGAAGATTACCCTCCAAAAATTCAAGACAATTATTGGGCTTTGACCACAATGATAATCAGTTTTATAATATTCTGAGAACAAGATGGGTCTCAAAGGTTATATTGTATCATCTGTCACTAGGGAGCATATATTTTAATTTTTGTCTGTTATCTCATTCCCGATAAAATGTACCTGTTGTGCTGAATTTGGACTGGAAAGTACTTACCTGGTAGCGAGCTCTGACTTTTCTGAAATTTTCACTTAGAAAGCTCAGAGATCATTTAAAAATGTGAACAAAAGAAATGAGAATGCTTCTTTAGTTCCTGCATTATTTGTCCATAGTTATTCTGAACATTCATTAAATGAATAATAGTGACAAAAAACCCAAAACATGCGCTCATGTATACAGACAAAATGATTCTTCTGCTATGGAAAGGTCTTTAGTAACATTGTATACCTAATTTTTTTTAGTGTTGGGAGTGTGTTGCAAACACATATGACATGGAAAGTTTGAAACTTCACACAGCTTTCCTGTGACTATTAACACACATTTACAGTGTTTATGTGTATAAGAGCAACTTCATATACAACCCAATTGTGGTCAAAAATACTGTACTGTGAAAAGTCATTGTTGATTATAATCATTATCACTGTGGCAGACTGCAGATAGGAATGCCTCTCTTTCTATTTTGCTTCTGTTCTGTTTCCTTTCCAGCTTTCACAGGCTTGTCAGATTGGGGGTGGGGGGGAAGAAAAAACAACCAACCAACCAACCAACCAAACAAACAAACAAAGCTCCCCCACCCCAAACAAAACCAAAAAAAGCACTAACGAAAACCCCAATCCCAAAGAAAAGAGAGAAAAAAAAAAAGGGGTGGGGGTGGGGGTGGTATGTGTGTTTGGATTTGCTTCCTAGGCAGAAGTGTCTCTATGTCCTGCAAGAGAGAGCTTTGGTCACTATTGTGGACAGGCATTTGGAAAAGACTGTGAATTTCCTGAAACTTAGTGCATTGCCTTGTCACATTGAAGTACTGAGCTGCAGAGAATGGCATCCATTCCCAAGCCTGGGCACCACAAAGTGGGCTGCTTTTTTTCCCCCTTTCAAGTATCACACTTTTTTACAACAGTTCAGTAATGGCAGGAATGTAAAATAGAGGTCCCAGATATATGTAAATATTAATTTTGTGCCTTTTTTTAATACCAATTTTGACATACTCAGCTATAAACAATTTTCACAGGCTTTCTAATTTGGTCCGTCACAACATCCCAGCAAGTCAAATAGGTCTCTGAGTAGGGTTGATAAGCACAACAGAGAAAAGGTATCTATAAACAGAAGCAGAAAAAAATCAAGTTCACCTCTAGGTCAGTGAACAATCGTTGGTGTTTGGGAAACAATGTCAGTGAACAGCAGCACTTAACATTGCTTTAAAAAATTAAGTGATCCTGGTTTGATAGAATTGTCCTTGAAATCAAAGGGAATTTTTTCCTGATTATAATGGAAACTGGATAGAAATGTAATACCAACATAATTACATCCCTAATAGATTCCACAAATCTAGCTATTTATTAGAAATATGGAACACTACATCAATCATTATCTGGATAAATCATTATCTGGAATTCAGAATGCCTTTAGACAAAAAAATCCACAAGAACAAGAAAAATAGAAAATTAGGAAAACCAATTTGTCATTGGCAGAAGAGCTGAATGTACTTACTAGTTCTGTTTATGAGCACTTGCAGAAATGTTCTAGGGGTACATATGTTCCTACTTTGCATTTTTAAAAAATGGTATACAAATTCAAAATAAAATCTTGAATATACACCAGCATTTTTGAGCTATGCATAAAAGATGGTTTTGCACTGGCATATAGCTAAGAACACTGAACTGGCACCTGGCAGGCATATACAGGTGCAGGGATTTGCAGATGCACTGCAACTCATGTTACTCCAAACTTTGAATATAAGCCCTTGTTTCCAAATTCTGCCCCACCTTTCAAGATAAAAGCACATGAAAGTGCTAATTCCATAGGACAAGGCATGTAGTAGGTTGACACTGCTTTTGGCTCCCAGGAGCTTTTCAATTTTATTTTTATTTTTTTTTTTTCCCCAAAAGCTCCATCTACATTTAATATTGAAGAAATGTCCAATGAGTGCCTGGAAATAACACCTGAACCTACTTGCAAATCCAGTGACTTAATGGAGGAATGAGGCATGCTGGTGACAGGGGAAGAGGAGCTGGCATTCTCACATAAGGGCTGTTGAGGTCTTTCTGTCCACATACAGTACACTGACAACTCCGGAGAGATACTGGTTCATCTGTAATGAGGTGAATTTTTATATCTGTAACACAGTAAGGAATGTCAGTCTCTACACAAAAGCATCTCCCTTGTTTCCTGTACACATTCTTTCTTTTTGACATGTAAGGCAGAGGTCACACCTTCTCTTGGAGGGCACAGCTTAACCCAAGGCATGAAGTGTTCTGTTGAGTCTCCCATGAACTGTTTGGACACTTAGCCAGTCCATTTGCTCCCAGACTGATTAAAGCCACCTCTTTCAGTTGACTGACCTGTCCTGATCATGCTACCTTTGATTTTGTTTACTTGATGGATCCCAAAATGACACCATTAATGAATGAGCTGCATATGCCATAGTGATGAACCATGTACTTCTGGAAGATGAAACTTTTAAACACTTACCTCATTGAAGTGTTTGATGTTTTTCTCATATTAGTCTGTTTTGTTCCTGTCACTTTTCTGGTTCATTAACTTTAAAAAAACAAACAAACAAACAAACAAAAACCCACAAAACCACCACAACCACACCTAACAAAAACTTAACAAAAACCCTAAAAAAAAACCCCAACCAACCAGCCAACCAACCAACCAAAACAAAACAAAACAAAAAAACCAAACCAAACCAAACCAAACCAACAAACAAAAACAACAAAAAAAAATTCCCCCCCCCACACACAAAAAAACAAAAAAACAAAAAAAAAAAAACAAACCCAAAAACACACACAAAAAAAAAAAAAAAAAAACCAAACAAAAAAACCCCACCACCACCCTGATGATTTTTCTGAATTTTGATTACTTTAGGTAGAAACTAAGCTATACTAATCTCAAAGAAAGTAGCCAGGGACAAATAGATTACAACTGGAAAAGCTGTGATAGGAACAAAGAGAAAGGAAAGGAACACAAAACCTTCAGGGGAGTAACAGACAAAAAGCAAGAGTTAGTATTGCTTCCTACGCAGACTAACAGGTCAAAAAATAAAAATATGTAACAGTTTACTAGATGTTCAGAGGTTTTACACATTGGATTCAAATTTCTCATATTTATTCTACCACTATAACTTTGTTAATTGATACTGTTCTCTCAGTTGTGTTGTCCAGGACTTTTTCTGAAAATTTAAAATATCTGTTGCTATAGAGAACCTTACAGTGAAAATGTCTATGCTTGCTTTTTAGAACCTGAAAGTGAAATCAGATAATACTAGCATATTTCACATTATTTCAGCCATTTAAATGATTTACTGCCTAGTAGGTTTTCCTTTTCTCTCTGCATTAGGTAATATTGATAGCATAATTAAGATGCTCAAATCTTTTCATTACGGTTTCCTGGTGCATTTAAAATGTAATTAAATCATTGTGAATTTGCAGCCTTCATTAGTTCTTTTCAAACAAGTGGAAGAATATTTCCTTATAAACAACATATATTCCATGACAGTTTGTTCTGCTGCCTCATGAGAAGAAGATAAAACCTCATGGAGATGTTTTAATAGGTCAAATTGAAGTCTACTTCAGAAATTTGCCAAAAATGAAGGATCCATCATTTCATTCCACATTGCTAATAACAGCCAAAACCATCAGAGTACTTATATTAATAATTTTTTAAGATAAACTGCAAGGCTAAAAAGGAATCCCATACTGTCTCCAAAACCAGATACCACGATAGCAGATAGCTCTGTGGGAACATTTGTATTTTTAAAAGTTATTCTCGATATAGTTAGCCTTTAGCTCATTTTATTTTACTGCTGATTCCCCCATTCTGTAAATCTACTGAGGCTGATTTTAGGCTTGTAGAATGTCCAGGAATCTCTGGTTTAGTAATATTATAAGAACTTTGATGAAATCCTGAATCCTGGTATATATAACAATTTTCAGAGTAAAAGTTTATTAAACTCAGATACTTCTGGTGGAAAATGTTTCCTGCTCTGTGCTGAGATCAGTCAATTAGCTCATCTTGAGAACGATTTACCTGGTGGCAGCTTCATCACATCAGGAAAGTTTGAAAAAGACAGAAACAGAAAAGGAAGATCTTATAAATGTGGACCTACATCAGGACTGAATTTATTTTTAAAATTAGCTCTCAAATTGTCCTCCCAAATGAAGACTAATGATTTTACTCCTGCCTTCTTTTGGTTTTCAGAATAAAAATGTCCTAAAGAAGATCTCAATGTGTCTGTCCCTACGAGCTTCTATTTTAATCTACAGAAATTGAGAATGAAAGAGATGGATCAATTCTTTTTCTTTATGGTAAAAATTTGTAATTTCCATTGCTCTTTGAAGTTGCTAATTGAATGATCCAAGTGTCTAGCAGTGGATGCTGAGGTATTCTTGATCTGTTTTTTTTTTTTTTTTTGTCTGTGAGAGTAGGTGCTGATATTTACACTAACTCAGTAATATCACAGTGGGAGAATGAACAGCTTTCCACAGTTCAAAGCAGGGCCAGGAGCACAGCCCAGGTTTTCAGGTCCCATGCATGTGCTAGTTGTAACACTATCACTTTATAATAGATCTAAAATTAATTACTTTAACTCCAGTTTCAAACAAAAAAAGAGCATCAGCCCCCGTTCCTACAGCTTTGTTGCAAGTTGTTGTAGCTGACTCTTGAAGAATTTACCCTACAATACAAAAATTAAGTAAGTGGGCAGAAATATAGTGATCACTGAATGCTCAATTCTTTTTTTTTCTTTTTCTATTCATTTGGAAGCAACATTAATCTTGCACGGTAACTGAAACAGTACTCTTATGGTCTCTCACTCTTTTCTTTTAAGATTACTATTCTGACTTCCAAATTATAAAGCCATTTTTCAACCAGGAAATAATATCATCAGGCTAAATACTTCACTTTGGGGTGCCCGTTCTACTGATTCTGTATTTTGCCAGTATCATCTCCTCTGTGACTTACTGTTACTTTGCAGCAATACAAAAAAAACCAAAACCAAACCCAAATACTCAAGGAAACATATCTGTAGTAGATGTCCACATTCAGTTTCTATCATTGCTTAAAACATGCAATTCAAGTTCAAGTAGGGTTTTGCAAGCAGACAGAAATCTTAGAGCTAGAAATGAACTCTCCATAACCCAGGACCTTTCTGCCTCTCATTTTCTCACTCTTTCTTTTTCTCTTCAGCAAGCCCAAAGCCAGATAACACTTTCCTGCTGTGAATTTTTTAAAGTCACCCAACAGCTCTGGCAAATGAGAGCTGTCATAGTTTTTGGATGAAAAAATCATCTGCAGCTCACACAGATCTATGAGCTGATAGGAGTTAATTGACAGCTTGCAGGATTTCGTCTCCAGGCAGAGTTAGAGAGAATGAGAGCCCTGTGGGTTTCATTTGGGCAGAGATAAAGCAGGTTTTTATTCAGTGCTCATGGAGAGAGCATAATTAACCTTTTAGAAGTTTTAAGAATGATCAAATTGTTATTCATTTTTGCAAATTAGAAAAGTGAGTTTCTTTCTCTGCCAGGAAAATACCAGTGCAGATTTCAAGGTCATTTGATGATTTCCTTTGACTGAAAAGATGGAAGTTGGACAAAAAAAAAGAAAAATGAAAAGACTGAGAAATGGCATCATAAAATCATGCATCCTTCAGGATGTGAAATGAACAAATGTCCTTTTCTAACATAATATAATTTAGCTAACATTTACTGCATGTTCATATTAACCTACTGGATTCTGCATATGATGAAAGTTTCTCTTGATATTGTAAATAAGAAACTTATTTAAGTTTCTAGCAGCTGTGCTAGTAGCTGTATTTTTATGTTGCCCTCATAATTTTTAAAAATTTTTTCTTACAGGAAAAAATGGGCCATTATACAAGGTCAGTGTCTTGGTTTTCAGGATGTGTAATGTATTTTCAAGTGCTGTAAATTCCTGGAATGATGAGTACAGAATAGGAGAATTAAAAACCTGAAATTTATAAATGAATATACCATAAATCACTTTTAAAAATAATATATATATATAAAGGTAATAGCTGAGAGCTCTGGTGCCCCTAACATTCTTTGATGGAAAAACAAAACTCTCAGATTTTTGCTTATTGTCTAGTCAGTATCTTTCATAAAACCTAAACTAATATAACCATGCTTTAGTTTCTGTCTGACTTTTCTAGAGCAACTGGGTACAAGATACCCTGCAAAATTATAACCTGTTTTCTTTGTATTAGTTCTTGGTAATTTTTAGGACAATGAGAAGAGTACAAAAATAGATCCAGACACTCATATTCCATAGAAGCAACATGGCAGCCAGTAATAAGAATCCATGAAAAAGAGTATCAGAAAACCTATTCTTCTAAGCTGTATACCTTATGATGCTATACTAATTCAAACCTTGTAGAACATCCTTTTTTGTCCAACCCATCATGGTGACATTACCTACATGAATGTTGACTTGTTTTCTTCTTCTGCTCCCTGACACCCATTCCCAGATTTACCCCTGCCTCCCCCTCCATATCCAGAATTTTCAGACCTGAGATCCACACAGCATGATAAAAACACTGCAATACGTCGCATACGTTTTCTGATGTGGAGATACTTAACACCCTTCAGCAACTCAAGTTACAGAAGCATTTCTACTGTGATAAATCTACTGCCAGTTGTTAGAGTCTCTCCTGATATATGCTCCTGTCCACTACATTCTAGCAGTTTGCTGTAGGATGTGCCTTCCATCCCTTTTATGTTTTATTCCTGGATGTGAGTGCCAGAATAGTGGAAACAATTATTAACACATTCTTTTGATGAAAACCTTGTAAATAAGTTTGCTTGAAGAAATCAGCTTAGGGAATGAGGAATCACATGCTTTGCAATGAGACTTTAAATAGTTCTTTCTTTTAACTCACAAAGATTATCTTATCTTGTTTTGCTTAGAGTAAATCCTTTTAATTACAGTATGTTAGGAAAAGATTGTTTTGGCTTCCTGAAACCCACATGAGAGGACAAGGTGTTCTTCATGTGATTTCTGTTTGTGTTATCTGCTCTTTATAGCATGTTGGGTTTTTCTTTCCTGAATGCTATTGTCCTTTTGATTCAGGCAGGGCGGAAGATAAACTGATACCTTTGGTAACGCTTAAAAAGTGCTGAGACTGTGACTGTCTTGAGCCACTTCTTTATTGTTAAAATATATTGAAATATGGCAGGATAAATAAGTCGTAAGTGGTTGTCTTTTGTTTTTTGTGGCATGTTCATTGCTATGCTATTATCAGCAAAGACTGCAGAGGGTTAGGCTATGAAAACCTTTTTTTCCCAAGTTTTAGTAGTCCAAATTTCACAGCACCATGCTTCACCCAAGGGAATGCAAAAGCTTGCACACTTTATCTAAAATACCCGTGTTTTCCATTCCCATCCTATTGATGTACCAGAGCACCCTGTTAGCAGGTACAAATCATAATGCTCAACCAAGATGAGTAGCTTTTCAGTCTGTGTCCATATGAGGGACACTGGGTCCATATGAGGAGAATGCTAACACTCTAGGAAGCTTCTCAGGTGAGTCCTTTTATTGCCAGACTCAGATCATGGATTTTAAATAAGAAGATTTGGCAGTAGTAACAATTCCAGACAATTAAATGTTCAACTTTACATTTTAGACCAAAATGCATAGTTTTAAAAAATGTGTCTGTCATATCAGTTTCAAAAAAGTAATAATGAGCTGGCTTATATCTTCAAACTTGCAGCAGGCCTTCAGGTTTTTCATATTGTAAAAGCTTATTTAGTTTTTACAATATGAAAATTATAGACATGGTGACATTTAAACCTTTGCTTTTCATAACATTTCACACTTACACCATTTTAAAAGACAGCTATTAACATTTACAAAAATGTTTCAGAAACCAAATGTTCTAACATGCAGAATTCCAATTATACTGTGTAAGAGGGTTATCGACTATTCTTCTACAAGAATACTTTGAAGTACTTGGTATTAAACCCAAAGCTAAAATGTCAGTTGCACGTAGACAATAAATTAAGGTTTATAAAAGCATGTAAGATTTGTTTAATATTACAATTTTGACCTTTAGTCTGTCTTAACCATAGCTTGCTTAAGTTTTCCTCCCTCTTGCCTTCCTTTTTTATCTGTATAATCTTGCTTGAATATTAAACAAAGGTTGCGATGCCAGTTATGCAAAGTAATACAAAGCCTTCATAGCATTAGTACTTTCCTCCAGCTGCTGTAACGCAGCCACATAAGCCATGTTTTGTTCTTCAGCAGAGATGTTTTCTGAATTGCTCAGGGAGTTCAATGAACAGCATTTCCAAAGTTGTCAAGACACAGCTGTTTAATTTTCAGTTTCTCATTGCAAACATCCAAAACTTTCAATTAAATGCAAGCTATAAATACAAATGTAGGCTTAGCTCCTGTGTTGTAGCAGAGGACACTGATAGGAAGATAGGCAAAGTCAAAAGAAGGGTGGCAACAGCAGGACGACAAGAGGAACTCAGTGCTGAAAGGAAAAACAGTACTGGCAGAAAACTGGTCTAAGTGAATGCTGTTTTGAAACACATTTGAGCTCATAGCAAACAAAGGGCTACCCTGCAAAGGTAGGGGATGAATTAACCTTTTTTTCCTTTGTTTTTTTTTTTTTTTTTTCTTTTCTTCTGGCTTCACACTAAGGAATTTCCCTCCACCCACACAAAGAAGTTCCTTTGTCAAAAGCCAAGTATCCAAACTATTTTTGGCATATCTCAGGTCAGTAGTATTATTGATTAGTTATGGCCAGAAAAGTCAGGAAGCCAATCAGGGAAAGAAATAAATGCTGAACAATCTACGAAATACTCTTCTCTGCCACTTACTACTGGGGAAATGTGTACTAAAAATGAAGTACTGAGGAATGACCATAGAAATATATGTGGAAATTAGAAGCAGTTTAATGACGCTTTTTATTTTTTGCAGAGCAGCACAGACGGTGCAAATGAGACTTTATACAAAATACATGCCAGACTTTCTGATCAGGGAAACAGAAGAAGCAAATGTAGAAAACTGCACTGAAGCTCTAGTCTAGATAATATAAGCTGAGCTGTGAGACCTAAATGACTGGAAGGGCACACAAAGTGCCAGCGCAGAGTCACCACCTGGGAGCTTTCCCTAGACACTTTTCTTCAGATGTATCAACTACAGAGATAAGGTTAAAATGTTGAGATTGGCTGGACAAAGATCAGAAATTAAATTCAACTCCATGTTCATTTCATTTTATCCAGACTGTAGTTTAAAGATCCAGAGAGGTCATGGTTATTTTCTGAAATTTGAAGAAAGTTCTCAGAGATCAAAATGTTCACTATGTCACAGCATGCTTCTTTCCCTGAAGTAGAGACATAAATGGGAATACTACATTTTACAACTCCACCTGACAGCAGCTTAACATTTCAGCTTGACCAAAGTCTCAACATTGTTTCTTCTACCTCGCCTAGAAAGCAAGGATTTCAAAACATCTTGTTTGGGTTTCTGTCGTAGTTTAACCCCAGCCAACACCAAGCCTCAGTCAGCTTCTCTCTCACTCCCCCATCAACGGGACTGAGGGGAGAATGGGAAGGGTAAAAGCCAGAAAACACATGGGCTGAGATAGAGACAGGTTAATAGGGAAAGCAAAATCCATGCACACAAGCAAAACAAAACAAGGAATTAATTCACCACTTCCCATGGGCAGGCAGGTGTTCAGCCGTCTCCAGGAGAGCAGGGCCCCATCATGCATAACGCCTGCTTGGGAAGACAGATGCCATCACTCCAAATGTTCCCCCTTTTCTCTGTCTTCCCCCCATCTTTTTGTACTGACCATGATGTCACGTGGTCTGGAATATCCCTTTGGTCTGTTGGGGTCACCTGTCCCAGCTGTGTCCCCTTCCAGCCTCTCATGCGCTCCCAACTTCCTCACCAGCATGGAAATACAAACAGCAGAAAAGGTCTTAGCTCTGTGTAAGCCCAGATCAGCAATAACAAAACATCTCTGTATTATCAACCCTGTGTTCAGCACAAATCCAAAACACAGCCCCATACCAGACACTGTGAAGCAAACTAGCTATATCCCAGCCAAACCCAGCATAATTCTTTTAGTTTTCCCTGCAGCTAAGTCTTGGATAAGTAAGCAGAACAAGATTATGCTGTTTTAAGATAAAGTATTTTTCTTCCAATATGGATAGCAGACTTGAAAGTTGGTTTGTGGTTTTTTTTCTCACAGAAAAACTTGTTGAGGGCATGTGTGGCTGATGGCATAGCTGATTTCCTTCCTCAATCAATACACAACAAAAATCAAATTCTCACATGTAACTTATCCATGTGAACACACACAGCTCAAGTAGAATGGTTTTGCATCCCTGAAAATCACATATCAAATCCCCTTTTTCCAATACCTACCATCTTCTCAAAATGTGTCTCTTTTTTTCACCTTTGTTCTCCACTGTGGTGGTTATTTAAGAGAAGGCATTTCTGGGCACAGCAGGGTTGTGTTACCTTCTCCCATAACCCCTTCTTGCCCCACACATGTCTTTGTTTTAATTTGTCTGCTGATGCTCATTCTGGCTTTCAACAGGCTGCATTCCCCAGAAGGGGCCCATTCGTTTCCTCTCTGCAATCCACAATTACCTTGCTCTGCTATCAGATTAACAAATAGCCACCATGGCAAGACAAGTATCAAGTCACTGAAGAGATTTAGGCACAAATGAAGATTTTTGTATGATGTTGTATTCAGGCATCTGTCCCTCATTCTTATTTGTTTCAATGCCTTAACATAAAATATAAAATCTCTGCTATGCAAATTTTTTATAACTTAAGGTGCGGCATTCCTAATGTTATGTTAAGGAAAATTAAGAGTCAGATCATGAAAATAATTTGAACAAAATTGTTTTCTTAAATTCCATGAAGGGTACTTTCATTCTGTCTGGCGCTAAGATTGGTAGCAATTATTTGCATAATCAGGGTCCCAGAGGAAACTGATCTCAGAACAATACATTGGGCTACTTTTCCCAGAACAGTGTAGCACCCAGCAGAGAGGCAATATTAGGGAGCTGCAGGAGAGACAAGAAAGTGAAAAGGTTTATGTTATTGATTGCAGAAAAGAGAAGCTTCAGTCATATACCAAATCAATCAACCACTCTATTTCGGTTTAGTACATTATTCATTCACTATATATAGTGCCGCCTCTAATTGTTTGCAGTATGATGAGATTTGCTGACTTTTTTGGGAATTCCCAGAAGATTAAATCTGGAGACCAAACAGGTAAATCTTTAGGGTGGTTTGTTTTGCTCTGTTTTGTTTTTTATTTCTTCTCTATCTCTCCTCCCCTCCTCCCCCCACCGCAACCCCCGCCCTCAGCCAGTACTATATGAAGAGGATGAGGGCACTCAATCAACTTTATTGAGCCACAGCAGTTCCATACCTCTTGAGTGTCTGAATTTTATTGGAAAGTCCTCCACTTACAGAAATGTGAATTATGGGCTGTGCAGTGTTTTCATGTTCTGTTCCAGTTTTTGCTCTGTGGCCACTGATATTGTAAGGAGATATAACTGAAAGCCTACGAAATACAGTCAGATTCCTATGAGTTAAATTCATTGTTTTGACTCAAATACTGTACAAATTCTTCCTACCACCTAGAACAGATATTGATTTAATGAAGAAAAGGAAAATAAGGAAAACAGTTAACTAATCCATCCCAACTAATGTCTCCAGCATCACCATTTCCATGCCCAGATTTTCTCTATTTATATGGGGCTGGTAATGTATTACAGTATAGTACAATATATTGTAATACATACATAATATTTTAAAATACATTCTGGAATGATAGAAATATAAGGATAAATACATTAAAACTGGGATTTGGGTACACTTCAACGCAGATTTAGGGAATAATTAATGCTACTGAGCATTATGGAATTAAAGAACTTGAGTATCTTGGTGTCATTTGACATGTGTGGTTATTTACGTGCATTTTTAGTTTTTCTCTCATTTACCCTGCTTAACTGCACGCTGAGCTAAAAAAAAAAAAAAAAAAAAAAAAAAAAAGTGAAAGAAATTATTTGCATCTGGGATGTAATAACTTTCCATTCACTATGTGGTACATTGTTGAACATTAAAGGATGGCTCTGTTTCCTGGATGTTAATGAGGATATTGTTTGATTTAAATGCACTACAGTCAGAGATCCTTACTGTTACCGTATGTTTAAGGCTTTTCATGTATAATTCCTATGACTGTAAATCACCAAAACAAACCACTAGAACACCTGATTAGTGCGTTACTGATTGGAAATATAGGCTGTTAATTGAGCTGCAATTCAGAAATACTTTCTTGACAAAATTTGACAGGATTTTGTTGCAGTGTTATAAAGTAGAAGAGGTTAAGTAGATGGAATGGAGAAAGTTGCTTCAACCAAAGGCAATTTATGTAAAGGGAAGTTTCCCTTCATTAATGCAGTACATAATGAGCAGGACACACCAGGTACCTGGTGGGTTTTTGGTTGTTAGAGTCATATTTTCTTATCCTCCACATGTGAATTGTCCCTGCTGTGCAGGTGCAATTGAGGTGATTGTATATATGAATAAAATAACCACTTGAGCAATTGTGCTCACTTTTTTTTGTACAGATTTTTGCTTTGTGTTTTTGAATCTCTAAATCACCTGCTGTCTGTGCAGACTGCTCCCTCCATCATCTGCTTTGATCAGATAAAAGGTGAAACTGTGGCAAAAGTATATGTAGAAATTTTTAGCTAATATTTGGAACATTAATGAATGGTCTCTGTCTGCAATGTCAGATTCAGCATGCTAAAAATGGTAAATGTTGCATTTGAAGAAATGGGGGGGTAAATGCAGTCAGAGCAAATGTAACTGCCCTCCAACCTGTCCCTGGGACCCTCTGTGAGCCACACCCAGAGTAAACTTCATGTACAGGCTTCTGTCACCATACTGGGGCTGCTTTTAGGAGAGATGGCTACCCATGAGGTAAGTAATCCCTCCAGGAGAGTCCCAAGAGAACTTGGTGAGAAGGGCATGCAAAGCCAGGTGTGCACTCATGCCTCTGGCATCAAAAGGACATGGAAGGGAACATGAACATGAAATATGAAGAGGAGGAGCTGCAGAAGGTGTAGGAACAAGGAAAGTGTGATGGAAAGCTGATGGCAGAAAGGAATCAAGGTCATGCAGGAGAAGAAGCAGTGGTGCTTCTTCTGAACAAAAATGGTCAGGATACGTTAATAAAAGGATGAGGAAAATATAGAGGGTAAAAGACCATCTAGCTGGACAAAAGGCTTTGAGAGAATTAATACAGAGAAACATAACAGTAAATTGAGAGGGAAAAAACAGAATCACAGGATAAAAAAGAGGAAGACATTTTCCTCCAGGACATGGGACAGGAGTAGAATAATGTCCTTCCCCATAGCCGCTGCATGGGACCACACTCTTGTATAGCTTTCAAATATAAAGGCTTCCATATACAGCCTGTTAGTTAAATGGTTGGGTGGTGTGTGTGAAATTAATAAAAGGACAGTGAAATTTTCACTGAGTGGACACCTGCTACAGCAGCTGAGCTAGGACTAGGCTGGCTTATGGTTGTTACAAGGGTTTTCACTGTGCTTAACTTGGAATTATGCCAGGCACTGACCATGGAGCCCCACGTTCTTAGAATAAACAAAGGGATTTTAATAATTATGAATGACTGGAAGATCAGGTTTCTATCCAACAAAAATGATACTGCAATAACAGGTATGAGAAGATGACAAAAGCTGAATTTATTTATTTATTTATTTATTTATTTATTTATTTATTTATTTTCCCAAAGAAGCTGGTTTGTTTAGCTCTTCTTGTCCTTTGCATTTAAATACTTTTAGGGAGAAGTGAAAAAGCAGATAAAAAGTTAACTTGCAGTAATCAAAATAAAATCACAACACACAATCTTCTGCTTGTCTCTCTTTATTTTAATTTAGTTTATCTAAAAACACACTGTATTTAAATGTATGGAAAACTGTAATGGTTTCATCTAAGTGTTTTTTAAACACAATGTAATTGTATTTTTCTCTGCTGTAAAAGGCCAACAGAAAATTGGACACAGTACACAAACAATATTTTTAAATTTTTTTCATTCTACATAACCACCCACTTTCAGAACTGGAAACTGCATAAACAAGATAGAGTGGAGTGAAAATCACTTAAGTTCAGATTTGTGCATTCTGCTTTAGAAGCAGCTTTTTCAACTTACGTTTGTATTTATAGATCCACCACTGGGCCAGACCCTTTAGTGTGCTGCAACTGAGAGCAGATTCAAGAGTAACATCAAGTACTTTTAAAAACTCCAACCCAGCAACCAAAATTGTTTGATCTTTTATTGGCAGAGTGTGGCTGTTGTAAAAATAAATGAAATACAGTAACCGGTCAATGCCAAGTAACTGTAGATGAATCCAACCTAAACTGGGTTCAGATAATTCTTGGAGTATGCTCTGCATTACCATCAGCTTTGGCTCAGACAAGCACATGTGCATATGCATACATTCATTACTTCATTATATTTTTTCCCCCTTTTTTTTTCAAAGGGATCCTTTTCATTTTTAACAGACACACTGATATTCTTGTACTGGCAGTCTTTTTCACAAAGAGGTTATTTCTGGAAGAGTCTTCCATTTTACATGCTAGCAAATAAATAGTGTGTAATAACATGCACATATGCCTCCTTTCTAGCTGGAAGAATATATTTTCTTCTAAAAAAGATCTAGTTTGATAAATGTGAGAATATACAGCAACAAGATACTTTAGGCTATGCAAAATACTGGACTGGAGCTACATTTAGTCATGGCATAGCAAATCCACTTAAGAGTCCCCTGAGACAGCCTGGTGGGCTAGAATAACAGCTCCATTATTCAGAGTTTCATGTCTATCACCCTACTTATTAGCATAAGTTTTAAGGTTAAACAATGGTGTTAGTTTTCTCTGTGCATCCTTCTACTTATTCATAATTAAATTACTTTACATTGTTTGTTTAGACTGATATCATCTAGTTCAAGTGTACCAGGTCCTAAAAATGCAATTTCCACAGTAACAAGATAATTTTCAGTGAAGTGATTTAGTGTCTACCTTCAGCATAGAACTAGAGTCACCTTAGAAACAGGTTTTTATAGTGGAGTTTCAAGAATGAAGTATCAAGCTTGATGAACAGGGAGCAGTGGAAAATCTCAATTACAATGTTACAATGAGTTTTGAATGAAAACTAAGGTCTTGTTTTTTAAAAGTACTTAAATATGTGCATATGTCTGCCCCCTTACAACAAAAACATTTAAGAGCATAGGCCAGTGGATTTTGTTTCATGTTTAGATGCCAAGTAGGCTAATAAGTCCTTTCCTGATCAAATATTCAATATCAACGAAAATATCCAGGACTAAAAAACCAACAAACAATGAGGTCTATGTCTAGGATTTTGTCTACGCTACATTGAAACAAAGAAATACTTTCCCATGTTTAAGAGAACACTGCTTCCAAGATACTGTTTACTCTCATCATATTTATTCAGATCTTCAGCCCTTGATAGAAGTTTTCCAGTGTACTGCTTGCCACTCTTTAGCTCACAATTAACATACAACACCCTTCACCAGCTTAAGGAAATCAGGACTTTCTTCTGTAGTGCCTTCAAGAGTTGCTCTATCTATCCACTCACATGGTCCTGTCTAAATAAGTTAAAAAACCCTATTGTCACCCTGGTTTTTCTGAGTTTTTAAAAGCCTTTTGATTGTTCATAAGATGGAGTCAGACTTCTTAGCTACTGTACAATATTAAGAGCAGTTTCTACCTTTCCTCACACATGTAACATAAACAAGTTCTTTGTTTTTCATTCCCTGTCCTTTGTTTGCATATTTCTAACCTGAAAACAATTGTAACTGACAGTTGGTCTGGCCACTGAGCCTGGGAGGTGATAACTCCAGAAGCCAATCCACAGCCAGATCCACAAATGTATAAAAAGTAAGAAGTAAACAGGCAGAGAGGCTCTCGGCCTTGGCTCAGCCTTGGGCTCTCTCTGAGGAACATCTCTGCCCTGCAAATCTCTTGTCTCTGTGTGGTTGCTTTGCGTGTCCCAATCACACCCTATCCACTTGCTCAACCAAGAATTATTAACGTTACGGAATCATCAGCCCAAATTTTTATTTTGCAGTAACTTCAAGCTTCCTAGTAGCCATTTACTAAATCTGCATGATGTGAGGCCTGAGGCAGGTGTGCATGTGTGCCTAGCTGAGCAGTAGCAGTGGATAAACACAGACAGAAAGAAATTACTGTGATCTCAAATTACAAACTGTAGGCAGTGCTCATTTTCTGGGTAAATAAAGTACACACATGCTAGAGACCTAGGATATGCATTATTCTGACCCCTTTCCTAAGCAGCTTACAGTTTCTGAGAGTGATGTTTCCTTCTCCAAAGACTGGAATGGCAGCAGCTGAGGACAGAAAATTTCCTTGTTCAAGCCGTCACTGCTCTTTCTTGCTCCTCTGTTTTTTTTCTGCCTATGTCTACCAATAAATAGCTTAGGAATAGTCTGAGCTGAGCTAATTCAATTCATCCCTGTGTTCAGACTGAAGTAAAGCTGAGCAGCATTTGATAGTGTTCCCGTGGCTCCTCTGAGTAGCTACAAACGGGGAAATTGCAGATGAGAACAAAGCTCCTGTCAGCTGTCATTTCCCACTGATATATTTTACTGTAATTATTACTTTTTGAAAACTGGCCTACATTGTAAATTACAAGGTTGTTTATGTTCTGAAGATGTACTACATTCCTGGTATAAAGTTTTTGAAGGAATTATTTCTTTTTATGTGTTTACAATAAAGCTGAAGTCTACCAGAAAAACCTATACTACATTTTAAAATTATGTATATGAAATGCATTTCAAATTCTCTCTTCAGTGTCTCTGCACGTTTTTGAACATATATCTATGTAAATGTACATGTGTATGTATATATATGTGTGTGTGTGTGTGTGTATGTAGATGCATATGTATATGTACTCTATAGCACCAAACTAATATTTTTATAGAATGCATTGTGTGACACCCAGGATATGTGATGATGAATCTATTTAACATGCAGGCTTGCCAGAAGTACAAGTTTTTTTTATGTTACACTTCTTTAACCTTATGTTTTCAGGACAACACTATGCTTTTTTAGCACTGACTAGGAAATCAGATTGCATATGTCTGGGGACACAGTTTCACATCATGCATAATCCTGGTTCTGCCACTGATGAAAATCAATGAGGGTGAAGCATTGATCTCCTTGCAGAGTACAAATGCAGTTTGCACTGAAACACACTGCTGGGGATTTTATTATTCAAGTCATTCGACCCCTGAATGTGTTTGCTAACCAAGTTCTTATCATGCAGCACCTCACTGGCCTAAGCTTAGCTTTGGTTATGAATATAGCAAAACCAGGTCCCTTTTGGAAGAAGAAAAAGCCTTTACATATGCACAGTTCTTCTGGTACGTGCATGTTTGCTCAAGGCTAAACCGAAATGCCTTTTCTTCAATGACATTTCACAATGTCACCAGCTATATGAAAGTCTCACTGAAGGATGTGTGAATATGAATAATTCCAAGAAAATATTCTTTTCTCTTATGGATTTTATTTTAGTGTGTGCTGGTTTGTAAATTTGTTTTCCTTTTACTTTAGAGAAGCAATTTTTATTGAGTATTTCTTGATATAGCCAAAATATGCACGTGTATTTGCACATAGATTACCTACATATTTACAGGTATGACAAATGCATGCACTCACACAAACACACTCTCCCTAGATAGAGACATGGACTTACTTTTTTATTTAGTTATGAACTATATTTCATTCTTGACAGCAAGAAGCATTCTCCTAACTTATAACCTTCCAACTGCAGACAGTAAATCAACTATTTTAAAAGTGATTGAAGATGATTCATTTAGTGCTGTCATAATGTAGTGTTTTCTTTAATGAAAATTTATATTATTTCCCCTGGAATAAAACTCAGTTAGATAAGTTTCTAGAGAAATATGCAAGAGAACTAGTACCTTCTGTGGTAAACACTGGCTGGTGCTTGACAACAGGCAGGACCCTGACCTGCTGAAGTACTCTGATCTTATTTAATGCACTTACTCTGAATTAGGATTTTCCATGGTGTTGCTATTATACAAATATATGTAGCTGAACCAGATGGCATTTGTATTAAGACATAATGCTTGCAGGCCAAAATTAAACTGGAACTATATAAAGAAGTTCTTCAGAACACTAACAAGATTAAGATAATGGATTCTGCTTTAAAAATTACGAAGATGAGACTGCAGTTCTGGTATTAGAAAGGGGAAAAATCCCCAAACCCCTCTGGCTTTATTGTTGTTTGAGTACTCAATATTTGGAAAGATTAAATAATTATTAAAATAATATAGCGAGTACAGTAGAAAAAATGGATGCATTACAAACATGTGTTATGTAAGAGACAAATACGTATTATTCTTTGTTTATTAGGGTGACATATTTGTCATAATTACAGTGGAAAAAAATAAACAAAATAGGAGTGTTTCCAATGCAATGTTTCCTCTGACTATTCCTCAGTGTTACACCAAGTGTTATTGAACTTCAGGACAGCAAAACCTTCTATGATTGAGCAAAGATCTTCTTTATATCTGAAGCAAATGCAATAAACCACTGAAAGAATGGTATAGAACTCAACTGGTGGTGAAACATTCAATACCAGTCAAGCAGCAGAATGCATATAACATCTGAATTTTTCATCCATCTATCAGTGGATTAAATCCACTCAGTTTAAAATGTAAACACTTTGATAAATTTTGATATTTCATAATTACATACTTTATCACAATGGGGAGGGTGTGTATGTAATAGATATAATTCCTGTAATGCATATTCCAGTGCCTTCAAAACACATACCACAAAATACAAAGAGTTAAAATAGAAAGGAATTAAGTAAACAAATTCGTGAAAAAGAAACTCTTGAAAATGTTTACAGCCAGACAGGTTAAATAAAAGTTTTCTCTTATGCTCACTGATGTAATTGTGTGTATCCAGTAATTGAAAACTTGACCTCAAAATGGTCCTTATGGGACCTTCATAAATAGAAGAGTGAAAAAGCGACTAAGGCCAAACCCAGTCCAACTTTCACCTGGGTGACGGTCATGCCCACACCACTTTTTGCACTCTTGAACCTCTTCCTGTGACTTCAAGGAGAAAGAAAGATGTAAACTAAGACGACCTTCACGTGGCAGAGTGAAACACGCACTTTTCATCCTCCCTTGTGTGTTACTGCTGGTGACTCAATTATTCATTTTGCTTCTTTCCTTTCAGACCTCTAAATTGTGAGTTTAATTTCTGCACTTCCCCACCTCACCCCCTATATTTATGGATACCATTTCAAGAACCAGCTAGGTATCCTTTCACTGTATGCCTAAAATCCAATGATTCTTTTTCTATAATTAAACCTTGTGTGCAAATACCTACTACCTTTCCCTGTGAAAATTGCCATAAATACTGCCTCATTATTTACATTTCTCTTAAAATTAAGTACAGATACATAAATGCATAAATAAATAAAGCTTTAGATCAGTGTTTCAACTACTCGGATGAAATACAACCCCAAACTGAAGCTTTTGATACTTCGAGGATACCTTGCCTTGTATTTACATTTCTCTTACTGCCTATTTCCTCCTTCTCATAAATCCTTTTTCTTTTCTGTCTACTATTCTTGTTTATACACCAACAGAAAGAAATTACTTCCTGAAATTTGAAAAACAGACCACAGACATGCTTTTATTTTTCATTTATTTTCTCACATACCTTCCCAGATAAAGCATGTTTCTTCCACAGACATGGGTAACATTGTTTGCTTCTCTGAGAAATGTGTGTCATACTGAAAACAAAGATACATCAAATGAGATGAAAGCAGATATATCCATTCCCTCATTTTCTCTCAATAAAACTCTAAAAAATTATCTCAATACATCAGACAACTTCCATAGAAACTCTGGCAAGACCAGAATGCACAGTTTTATTTCACCTTTAACATCTCTGGAACTGATGCTCAACTCCAAGTGGGTTCATCAGAATTGCTTTGCTCTTCTGTTTTTTACCCACAATACTATTGACTTATGTCACAATTAAACAGGACAACTTAATTTTTTTTCTCTCTGTTTTTAATTATTGAAAGAAAACCTAAAACAAAACCAACAACAACTCAAAAAAAAAAAAAAAATTTAAAATTTCCAAACACTGGAAATTATGACATCTTGATATTCTCGGCATCCTTGCAAGGGCTGTTTTAGTTATTAATTGTGCATGAAATAGGTGATGATTCCAGCTTTTTCTCCTGCATGGGAATAATTTGCAAACTAATCCTGATTTTTACAAAATATCTTTTTTGCTTCTATGCTGAACACTTTATATAAACAAATATTAGCCCGTGGCTTGTTTGCAAACTGCTGACTGAAAATGTTTGTTATTCATGACATAAGGCTTATCAGAGAGTTAACATTTTATTGATTTATAGTCCTCAGGGTTTTTAAATTTTAAACAAACAACAATAGACTCAGAAGTATATGGGAAGTAGTTTCAATGGGTAGGAGGAGAAGAAGAATAGATAACCCAGATAAAAATGAAGTAAGGACAAAATTAAATGGATGAAATTAGACTATAGGATCATAGTATATTTGACTTTGAAAATTAATGTAAATT
Source organism: Hirundo rustica (assembly GCF_015227805.2). NCBI lineage: Eukaryota > Metazoa > Chordata > Aves > Passeriformes > Hirundinidae > Hirundo > Hirundo rustica. The sequence goes on along the minus strand of NC_053488.1, from coordinate 60,427,907 downwards.
AACACAGAAAGACATTTGAAATGTAGTAACTTTTTTTAAAAAACAGCTACCTTGTTGATCCACAACCCAGTGTGCCAGAATATATAGTCAATGTTTCTTCCAGTACAGGTAGTCTGTCAAGGTAATGTCTTATATGCACTGAAATATTAAATTCTCTGGTTTGCAGATCCAATGCTTTCATTACAGAACTTACAGAACTGTTTATTTAATTATTCACAAGTAATGATTAAAAATGTAATTTATATCAGTGAGATTAACATATACTATATAATTATGAGAACAGAACTATCCCATAAAATTTTGTAATAGTTTTCAATTTTCAGTAATTTTCTAAAATTTTTCAATTGTTTCCAATTAAGAAACCAATCCACTTTCAGTGGTATCTCATGTAATACTACAGAACTATTTACAGAAAATTTACTCTCTGGACATGTTAATGAAACAGATGTAGATTTTAACTTGCATAGTCATCTGAGAGCATGAATAGATTTTCAAATTAAGAAAATAAAATAAAAAATAAATCCAGTAAATCTGATTAATCATAACATAGAATATAGTTTCATAGAAAAGTGGGAAATTGCAAAGGGAGTGGTACAGAAACCCAAAGACCTGATATTCACTCACTGCCACCTTCGGAAACAACCTGCTTCTCTAGGTTCAGCCTCTTCCTATATCTTATTGAAAGACTTCAATAAAAAATGAGCAGGGTAAAAGCTTTGTAATTTAGGCCTTTCCACTAAATATATAAAAAATATATATATTTTCTTTATACATAAGACAGTGTAGATAATCTTCAGTGACATCTTCAGCTACATCTTCATCTTCTTCCATAGGAGGAAGATGGCACTACTGCCTATGACCTTGATTAAATACTACTGTGTAAGACTCTGATTCTGCAAGTTTTTGAAGAGGAATTTTAACATAATGTCAGTTAGGAGTGCTCTGGGTGTCTGTGGCCTGGGGAAGCAGGCACTGGGAAAGAATAGGTTTCCTAGCATTTAAGCCACAGACCAGCACTGGATGACTGTAAACTCTGTTCTGAGTGCTTGTCTGAAACCATGTCAGTTTTTTGTAGGATGGTGAATTGCTAATGAATCTTGACAAATGTAAGTCATTGTTTGATATACAGCACAGCAAAGGATTGCTTGCATTCCTAATACTGAACGAAACACAGCGTTTCTCTCTTCCAGATAAAACAAGAACATTGTGGTGAAATGCACAGTGACCTTGCTGAACTCAGTCAATGTCAAATACTTAATCTAGACTTGAACTTCATGACTGTGCATTCACCTGTAGGAGATGCTTAGAGACTTAACGGGATTACAGGTCTAAATCTTATGTATTGGTAGTTTTTGAACCTTCAAGGTGTTATTGAAACATAAATATTCATCTCTGGGTGAACTCTCTGCCACACAGCCTTCCTCTGCACACGAAGATTTGATCCGAGTCCGTGATTCTTGCTGAGATATGCATTGCATCATTGTCTATTTTCAGCTTGTTACATTAATCAAAACCTAGCCCGTTTATTAAACTGCTTCCTGCAGCTAAGGCATTTGAAATTCAGAGTACCAGCAAGCAGCTGCCAGGCACCGTGAAGGAAGGAGGTGGAGCAGATTTGAGTAATGTACAAATTGAATTTCAAGTGACTGAGCAGCCTCTTTATCTCTTAGTGACACAACCAGTGATTGTAACAGTATTCTTAAAGGAAATGAGACCTGGAGCCGTGGTTCAATCACTGGGTACTTACTACAGCCCTTCCCAGCAGTCCTCCCAGAACTACTGATGAGTGTGACCTTTGCAAAAATGCACAAAGCCTTGATTTCTGCACAGTTAACCTTTACAAGCTGGAACCCTCCTGTGGAACATAACCACAACAGAGGAATACTTTGGAATGAAAACACACAGACATATATTTTATGAGAGGGCAAATTTCCAAAACAAAGGAGAAAATAAATAATAATAAAGGGAGAAAGAGAAATTATTTTGGAGGGAGGCAGTTAATCATTCTCCAAATAGATTATTATTTCTTGTTTTAATAGATATTTGTCACACTTCTTATATTCCCCAGGTATGAAGAAGTCTAGCTCTAAATCTGCTTTTATCAGAAAAAACATAACATCATGTGTTCCACCAAAATCACAGGTGCCATGCTGAGACAGCCTGTGGGTTCCCACCTCTCCATCATTATTCCTCCCTTGCACATCTGAAAGCATGCCATGAGAGACTCCAGGCATCCAGATTTGTATGTGGCAATATCTGTTATAAGAGATTTTAGGAGGCAGGGAATTACTGTTCTCCCATCCTTACACTTCAAGCCTTGAACTGAGCCATGGGCATAATTTTCTTGAACACTGAAGAACCCATATTGCCTCAGCCATCGGTGTGTGCTTCTAGCATTTCTTTGAAGCTGCTTGAGAAAGGAAAAAATGATAATTTCCCTATGAAAATGTTGACCAATGCAAAACAAAATGTTGGTAGCCATTTCAGTTGATGCCACATCAGGTAATAGAGGATGAAGGATAAAGGCTGTTAGAATGCTTCTTAAAATTCTCTTCTGGATAAATTTCAATGACTGTTGATTCCTCTCCTAGTCTTTGTTTTCATTATCCTTGGTGACACTGATAGCTCTTTGGGAAATTTTAATTATGTGAAGGGCAAAATGCTATTCTTTTATGTTTTGTGATTTTGTTTCCTGAGTATATGTCCTTGCGGATATGGTCTTTTGGGTAAAACCATTGAAAAATGACATTTTTGAAAACAAATCCTTACAATGTAACTGTTCATTCTGTTACTTGTCTGAATACATTTTATTTTGGTGTATAGAAATCTTCTCTCTCACATATGCTGTCCCACTATCTATACTTGTCCTGCTGGTAGCACAAAATTCCTGCTATTGTATTTTCTTGGGTAATTCCATTCAGGCAGAGATATCAACTAGAGCATTCAACATAGAGAAATTATGAAAAATACCAAATATGAAGAGTATTAATTGACAGAAGAATGTCCCTAAAAGAGCACAAAATAACTAACTCATACAAGTATTTTACCTTTAATAGCAAATTAGAAGATTAATCTTGGGAGGCAATATATTAATTATTATAATTTTTGTTTCCCTGGACAGACTGAAAATTATGACAGCTTTTTGCAATGCACTTTTAAAAACTGTATCTACAATACACACGAGTAAGAACAACTTCATTCTAACCTTCAAAGTGAAGCCACATGCTTGGACCACAGCAGGAAAATGACTTTAATTCATTCTAGATGACCTTTTCATTGAAAATCAAACCTCTGCCCTTGGGCTCTTTGAAAGGTTAGGTGTACCTTTTTCCTTTTACTATTACAAGACATGTATTTATTAGTGCACTGTGGTGTTTTTTCCAACCAGCTCCAGTTAACTTTTAGAAAAATCAAACAAATCCCAAATTCATTCCTACCTTTTCCACTTTTGTAGATCATGAACTACTTTCAAACTCTTAGTTTTGAGATCCGAGTGTATTAAAAAAAAAGGGGGGGGGAGGAGTGAAGTTCAATGGTATAATTAATATAACTCAGCAAACAATAAGCCATTAAAAAGCCATATTTTTTATTCTTTAAAACTGGTTTTGGTTGCTATATGTAGCCAGTTAAAAAGAACAAAAACATAAATCTCTAGGAAATGGTGTTAAATTTGCTGCTTTTCATCTCTGCCAGTAAGGATTTTGGTATAGATAGAGGGACATAGCACCCAGGAGACAATGTTAATTACCAGCAGAGGAAATTATGTTCTGTATACATTGGTGAAAAGTCTTTATTAAATACTAAGAAATAGTTAATTCATCTTTAGTCAGAACTTAAAACCAGAGGCTGCTGCTTATCAACTGTTGATTAAAGTTTATGGTAGCAATAGCCACATTGAAAAATATTTGTTACCATATTAATTACCAGGTTTTAAACCATTCATCTTCTTTTGCATGTTAACCAACCAAATGGGTGTAAGCTATTTGTAGCAACCAATATTAATATTCAGATGTTTTAAATGTCAAACAAGTTTCTTAGTATATAGTCTATAACAACTTGTGCGTTAATAGCACCAAATATGAAAGGAAAGAGCTTCCATTCCGGACGCAGCATGATGTAGTAAATACAAAGGTATAATTTGGCTTTTAACTAGCCTGGTCATGCCTCAGCTAGTGCATATGCCATACAACCCTAGCGCTTTCCACAGAAATACTGGGAGCCGGTGGAACACATAAACATGAGGGGCCCTTATGCTGGAGATGGGTCAGGGACCCACTGTGATGGTAACAACATGGCATCTTGGTGGTGATGAGAGAAAGAACTCACCCTCCATCTGTTTCACCTGTGATACAAAGACAGACTCGCTCTACCTGAAAGGCTAATCCTTGTTTCTGTAGGGAGTAGCATGAAACGGGTGTATCAGCCAGTACAAGCACAAAGGATATGAATTGTAGTTTACTCTGGTTGTAATCTCCTAATCAAGCCAAGATAATCTCCACCACACGTAAATGAATTTGTCCATCCTTTAGTCTTCTGCTGAGGCAGCTGCCCTCATATTTTTTCCCTCACTGCAGATTTTCTGGAGTCCACTAGTACATCAGTTGTAAGAGAGAGAGGACAATGCCTGTGTGAGTAATTCCTTTGGCTGGGATTTGTACTCAGTTCTTTTCAGTCTTGGAAAAATCAAACAAGGGAATGTACTTACTCTGAAACCAGTTCAGCAACATTTCTCTCAGGAGTATTTCTGGAATATGAGAGTGTCCCAGATTACTGCCTATACCCTCTAGAAATGTTCTGATTAGATTAATTGTGGATGTCTGTAGTCATTGGGACAGTGCCCAGAGTGAGAAGCAATGCTATTATTAGAAATCCTATTTGAAAGTTAAAAACCATTGCAGGATGCTATTTCAGGACAAGCTATACTCTGCTATGATTTATTGCAAGCAAAGCTGAAGAACCTGCAGTGGCCCACTGATGTTTTTTATGAACCCATTTTAGCCTCACTGGACATGCACAGCAGTATGTACCTAAAAATGCACCAGTAGCAGCATTGTTAGTCTTGAGGTAAAGGACAGCCCAGCCATGCATAAGCCCCTGCCAGCTTCCACTGAACTTAACTACTCAGCTCTGCTACTTACAGCACCTCTGGGATCTCAGTAATGAAGTGACCCATCTTTAATAATTCTCCAAATCACAGTAATATGATAACATTTGTGACCCCATCACTTAAGATGCTACTCTTGAGTAGCAAAATAATAAAGCAGGATCATGTGGGGTGGTTAAATCAATAGAGGTGGTAATGACGCAAACGGCAGCAAATTGTGGGGCTCTATTGTCAGCGCTGCAAATACAACCAAAGACAGCAGCTCTGAGGGATTCGATTGCACTCAGTCATTTCCTTTTCTAATGGATATTTCATAATTGTGGGAAATTTCACATGCATGTAAATTCTTCAAATGTTCTTGGCCCGCTTCCATCCAGTAAACAAACCTTGCTATTATCTGAGTATTTAAGTCAGCCAAGCTCTCAATAATAATTTAATGACTGGATTTCATATTGCTTTGGGAATACTTGTTAACTGAATGGTTGCACTGAGAGGCTGAAATAAAATATTCTTGTAGCCATCTTGGATTGTGGGGATTTTTCTCTCATTTTGAGGGTTGTACTTTTTGTTTACCACCACTGATAATGCTGCCAAAAAAAAAAAAAAAAAAAAAAAAAAAAAAAAAAAAGGGGGGGGGGTGGGGCAGGAAGAAGAGTGGTTCTTTATACACAGCACCAAATTCATCAGCAGACAAATTACAGGAGATAAATGCCACCTAAACCCATGATTTTCCTGAAACCAGATGCCTGTAAAATCACGTCTTCATTTAAAGTGTATGTTCCTGCAATCTGGTAATTTGTCCTACGGCTGTTTGTGAAATGTTATTTGAGAAAATTAGACTTTTGTTGAGGAGCTTACACCTGAAAATGGTGAAGTGTTCTGACCCCAAATGATACATGAATGATAAGCAAGAAAAATTCTTGTGTAAAACTTAGGCATTTTCCGTGTCATAGTTTATACTGATGTAATGTGACTTCACAACCTGCATATACTGTGCAATCAATGGCTTAAAATGGATAGCTTCCTTAATGTGGGCAGTGTCATGCATAGGAGAGAATGACTCTTTGGATACATCATTTCCCTTTGTTGTGTAGGGAATTAATTAAAAAAGCAGTCACAATGTCTTTTGACTGACAGCAGAGTCAGACTCAAAGGCTGATACCTCTGTCACCCAGACTTGTAAATTATTACCCTACCAGTGTGTAGTAACACCATGACTTGAGATTTGATGAGGCCTTACGGCTTAGCTCTTATGATGAGCTCCTTCCTAAAAACCCTTTTATGCTTTCTGTTGACTTCATATGGCATTCTGATGAGCTCAGGCTTCTTAAGTACTTCTGTATCAGAAAACAAGAGCAAAACTGAAACAAAGTGAGTCATCTGTTTTACTCTTTGCTTTCACTGAATGAGATAATGTGGAGGTGTTAATTGCACAACTTCACTGAGTCCTGACTAGTAACATTGTGCAAATATATGTCAAATTCAACTGCAGAAAGCTTCTGCTAATAAGGTAAGACTCGCAATTAGACCTGACATCGAAGTCATACTTTTCCTTGAATATTCATTTATGAAGCAGTTGTTTGTAGGCTCGCTTCTCTTTTCTTCAAGAAAACTAATAGGAACCCCAAGTCACTCATTAAAAATGACTTAAATATAATTTGGTGATCCAGCACACTGGATTAATTCTCCTTTGTACTAATCCACTGACCCTTTGCATCAAAGGCAGAGAACTAATGTTGTCTGAGATTTCCCAATCTGTGACCTTGGCATAATAGGAACAAATTGAATTCCCAGAAGAAGAAAAATGACACTGACCATATAAAATCACTAACCGTGTGTCTGAAACACCATTAATTTCATTTAAGTTCTACAGTGGAGCTCTTTCAGTTATAAGAAGAATGAATATGATTAGCACACTAAACTTAGGCCTGTCACTTGGGCTGGGGCTTTTTACCCCCTTCTTTACAAAGCAGTTTTGACATGCTTCTTTAAACACACAAGCTTTGCATTCCCATACTGGATGAATGCATGCCAGGAGGAAGCAGACTGCACATTCAAATCTCTTTATATGCCTGAATCCCCAAATAAAAACAATTGCAAGCTCAAACTCAGCCATGCTGTCTAACTCCATATTCATGGATTAATTATTGTCCTAAAACCATGTAATGATTATTCAAAAAATCTACCGAATTAACTACAGAAAATTTCAGCTTTTTAAAAAATAACATTTCTAGTGGTTGTATGTAGTTGACAAATTCAATATTATTTTTAAAAAGGAAAGAAAATAAAATTATTCTGTTTAAAAAGATCCTTTGATCAGCAATCTCCATTTTCTCCCTATTCTATAATCTAAGCCATTCCCAGTGTCCACCTATGGTGGCTATGCACCACTGCCAAGCACTGCTGAAACTGCTGAGGACTGCTCCGGGACATCTTTCCTCGTGGTGATATCTGTTGGAGTAATAGTTGGACTTCATATTGTTTGACTTATTCCCACATATACTTCTCTCTTTCATATCTATTGAGGTATCTATGAAAACCAATAGGGAAATCTCTGTCGATACCTACATGCACACATTATTAGAACCCTGTGGCTCAACTGTCATTTTCCAGCCAAGCTCAGGAAAGTTCTTGCTGGCATACTGCTCTGGGAAGGAGAAGATGAGAGGACTAAATTTGCATGTTGACACCAGTGATAACAAAAGATGGGACTGACAAGCATAAATCTGCAAGCCTAATGCAGCGACCTGGACATTGCTCTACTCTGATTGAGTGGCTGAAGAGTGGAAAAGGTAAATTTTTGATAATTCAAACTGCACCTACAGAGAAGGAGATATTGTAGCTCTCTTATTTTAACAGCCAACTCCACACTCATAAAAATTTGACAAAGCATTTTTCTAACTGGCAATGCAAACGAATATATTTGAAAGTAAAAAGGGGCAAAGTTAGTGAATTGAAGATGAGATTTGCAGACAGAGGTAATAGACTTCATAAAGCATACACAGCTGGAAAATCAGTAAATTATTAGTTTTGAAGTAATTTATTTGGCTGTGACATTAACCAAGCTTTGAAAAAATTATTGCATTCTTCAAGTACTGTTCAAAGTGTATATCACGCAATTACACCTTTAAAGAGACTTGGTGAAAGTAGTTTAATGCATTCCTATTTTATTTGCAAATTTATGAATACTTACAGGCACTTCAAACACAACAATTTTCTCCTCTTAAACAGTGCAAAACACACAACAGGTCTCTACTGCAAAATAGTTAAATACAAATAGTTTAAAGAAAAATCAGGAAGGAAACTTTCATCTTCAGTGAAACAGAATTTCCTAAGAAAGTGTTTCAGTTAATTATATCTTGCAGCAGGTATTGGCTGCCAAGGTAATACATTACTACACCATTTGGAAAAACTACAGTTCTAATTAGATGAGCAAATAAGTGCTCATTTCAATTTATTAATAGGGCTGCAGGCCTTGTTGCAATTTATCTCTCATTTCTGAGACCAGTGCATTGCAGGCTGGAAATCATTGTGGTGAAGTAACTGGCTTTAATAAAGGATACAGGCAGTGAATTATTCATGCAGAGGGGGGCAAGCCTTGATGCTTTCCACTCACTCCTTTAATTAACTGTGAGATGCTGATGGGCCCTATGGCATGCCTAAGATTTCTAGGTTCATCTGCCTTTAAAAATGACTTTTCTTGTAGCTGCAAAAACCTTGTGTTTATGAACAGCTTAATCCAGCAAATACCATCCTGATAAAGTAACTTCTCTACAGCTCTTTATATTTTTGCTTTGCTTTTGTGTCAGTACCATCACTATGACACAAGCCTTCGATTTCAGCCCCTAAATAAGCTCAGCTGTCCCCTGCAAAAGTTATACAGCTTATAAATCCTACAAAATATTGCCTTATAGCTTTGCTACTCAAAGGTCTTTCTCTCCCAAAAATGATGGATAGGAAATTCACTAATGTGAATGTGCTATTCCCAAGGCATGTCCTCAGCTCCCCCAGAAGCATGGGGTAACTTTGCATCATTTGGGCTTTTTCTGTTGCACCAGGGTATTTATTGTGCTACCAATGACAGTGATGAGGAGAAAATTCCTCTCTCACTGAGGCCCAAGTGATGAGTCCAAGCAATGTTTTTCGAACTCCTGGGAACTTCTGATTGTAATTTTTATTGTGCTTTGCATCAGAACTGTTTCTGTGAGACAGAGCACACATAGGCATTTGTTGGATCTGGCTTCAAACCGCAAAAAATTTTGAAATAGTCTAGTTCAGGCAAACTTTACTGAGATGTAAAATCATAAAATTAGAGAATCATAGAATACCAGGTTGGAAGGGAACCTCAAGGGCCATATGCTTCAACCTTACTTTGCAAAAGCATGCTCTAGACAACAAACCTGTCCAGCTGAATCTTTGACAGTATCCAGCACTGGAGCATTCAGCACTGCCCTGGGGAGATCATTCTGAGGCTGACTGTTCTTATTGTAAAAAAATACAAATAAGAATACGTTCAAAGTAATTAATGTTTTCCATTCCATTTATTGGACTATACTTTTGTTTATTACTATCAGTTTGTAACTGCTTAAGATTAATGATCTACAGAAGACATTTTTAAGCCTGTGTTTGGTGTAACATCAAATAAACATTACAAACTCATACCAAATGTAAGAATTCTAATTTTTTATGGGGGTATTTTTGCTATTTATGTGGGTTTACCAATGTGATTTAAAGATTTCCTGCAGGGGTCAATTATAGTTTCTTAATGAAAAAAAATAGTAAAAAAAGGTATTGAAAAGGTTTCCTCCTTATAACATATAAGGCATACAGCAGGAGAAATGCATTTCACAGACACTTTCTGATGAGAAATAATCCAATAGTTTTGCTGCAGTCACATTAGCAACATGATTAGATAATTGATTGTCCCTTATCTGACATATCTATATTGCTATTAGCTGTTACCAAGCAAGTAGAATACGTAGTGCACATGAACATTTATTGGGCAATTTCCGTATTGCAATAGTAGTCTTCCTCTGACTTCCTCCATTTCTGAGCTAAAGAAAGAATCTGAGGGACAACTTACCCTACCATTTCTTTGTAGAAATTGAATCATTCTTTCTATGAATCAAATACCATGTTAAAAGCGCAGTGAAGTATAAAATGATGTATGTGAATTAGCATTGTAACATTAGTCAATAAAAATCAAAGTGATTTTATGAAGGTATTGATGCTTTCAGCTCTTGAAAATACATTTAAGCATTTACCCCTGGCAGGGCTGTTGATCCAAATGAATCTATTCACTTTGAAACCAGATCATGGTCATTGTGGCAAAGAAGCTTACATTTACCAAACTAAATGTGGAACTTATACTAACCGTAGTAACTGTCAAATTCATAGCAATGCAAGTGCTATTTTTAATACAATGAGATAGGGTTGAAAATAAACACCTGATAGCTGTATTTTAGTTCCATTTTCCATTTATTTATGTAATTTCACGTAAGGGTAGTGGCAGTAGAATGAAATTGTAATAACATTTTCACACTTTCCATCTGAAAAGCAGAAGGGTGTTTGTGATAACAGATCTGTTATTTTCCTTTCCTTAGTAAGTAAAGCCTGGTTTAAAAGAGAAATGCTTTTTGTTGGCTTTTTCTGTGTGTGTGTATATATATATGTGTGTGTGTGTGTATATATATATATATAAATAAATGTAAATGTTACTTACCATGTGCCAGTTCCACTTCTGATGGCATCTGTGTAAACCCAGTGAAATTCCATCAAAACTTTCCCTAAGCAACAGCATTGGTTTCAATGGAATTACTTGACATTGATGTTGATGTGCCAGGTCTAGCTGGCCCTACGTGTCGGACGTTGTTAGCACGAAAGCAGTGCATGTTGTAGCTGCTGTTTATTTCTACAGAAATAACAACTGTGTAAAAAATAATGCCTTATTTTCTGTTTCAATGATGTAATGAAAATAACCAGTATACAGGATTAGCTGCAGGACAGAGAACCTTATGTGTACAGTCATAAGACGAGTAGGAAATACTGCAAAATTGCTGCAAATACATGGTTCAAATACATGCTGTATGCCTGACAATTTAAAACCTTTTTCTCTCTCTACATTACTCTGAAGAACTTGACTGTACCCGTGGGTTAAAAGGTAATGTGTTGCCTGTATTTCAGCATACAAAAGGGTAAACCTCCTTTGAAACCCTTTGCCTTTTTCTCCAAGTAAATAAAAAACTTATAAATATCTCTTCAAACCCATCATGTTTAATAAATGCCATCTTGCCTGAGGTTGCTTGCAAGAGACAAACATATATTAGAGGAACCTCGGAAAACTATAAAACAAAATCCCTGTGTAGTTGGAAGTAACAGATCTTTTTTAAGCACGTGTGGAAAAAAAAAATCTGTGTATTAAAATGTCCTCCACAATGTTGTGGAGGTGTGGGGTGTTTTTTTGTTTGTTTGGTGTTTGGTTTTTTTTTTTGGGGGGGGGGGGAGACGGGGTGGATGGGTCTCTCCTCTAAAGAATAGTGCGGCATTCAAGTGTGGGAATGTTTCTCTTAAACATGTGTAAATCACACATTTTCCCTCGCAGGCTGCGGCAGAGCCTTTGCTGCGGTGGGGGCGGGGAGCAGCAAACACTGGTCAAGCAGTGTGTTAATGAAACATTTACACAAGCGGTTTATGTGGTAGTAATGAAAAAGGCCTCTTTCATCCCATCCTTTCATTACTTAGCACAATCTTTAAGAGGATTAGTTTAAAAAAAAAAAAAAAAAAAAAAGGCGGGGGAGGGGGGTGTGGGGAGAATGTTCTTATCGGTTGATTCTCAGGGTCCATGGTGCTGAGTTCTTAATGGATTGCCCCTGGATTTGGGATTACTGCTACGCAAGCTCTTTCAGGCGTCGCTACAGAACAGAAAGCAGTTTGTTTTTGCAGCATTCTCACCCTCGGATGAAGAGAGCTATTGACTTTGTGATGAAATGACACGGGACTCTAAGTTGCTGCGCACTGATCCCTTCTGTTCTTCCATCTTTCCTTTAAAGAATAAACTACACATTCATAATTATTTCTTTACGGTGGATGATGCAGATTGCATTGAGACGTTCACTAATTCCACAGTTAATATGATTAAAAGCTGCTGACACCGTGAGTTTAGGCACAGCGAGCAGCAGACTCTCACGAAATCCCCGAGCTGGGATTCACCTCTACAGGCAGTTTACCCTGGAGCAAACTGGCTACAGCACCTTGTGCAAACGTGCGCCTTTCCGTTCTGTTCGGATCAGGAATAATTTTGTGCTGGAGCAGATTATGCTGGATTATGTGTCTGCACACGCCCCCCTCTTCCTAAAAGACTGCTTTGTGCACAGCGCTGCTGTGCCGTGCGGCCCGGAGCCCTCAGCCCCTGCTCCCCGCTCCGCCGCCTCGGCCTCCTGCATGAGAGCGCCCTAGCATCCTTTGGGGGCCCTCACAAAAGTCTGACCTGCGCCAGCCTCCTCTGCAAATAGACCTGTGAAGAGGTTTTCAACTCAATTTAGAGAAAAGGAAAAGCGTCCCTGGCCCATATATCCTCTTTAAATCATGCAAGGCGGCTCTGCAGCTGGCGCGGATGGAGCGCCCCGGGGCACCGTGGACACAAGCTGACCGTGCTCCCGGCCAGGGCAGCGTCTGGAAGGGCTCAGAGGGAGGGTGAGCAGAGGGCTGTGTTAGGAGCCCCGCACTGTCCCGACAGGGGCTACTGCTCGCCTAGTGCTGCGTCTGATTTGTTGGCAATCGATAAATGCACGCATCTGTTTGATGGTCTTGATGAGATCGTGTTGTCTACCGATGCCGTCTTCCCAACGTTATCACCTGTTTAAGAACCTCTGCTTTCCCACTGGCTCAAGGAAATAAACTAGCAAAAGAACAAATAGGCAAAACCAGATTGCTGGCTCTTCATTAAATCAATTTCTATTTTTACTATAATTGTGCACTGTCATGAAAAGATTTTATTTTCCATCTGGGAAACAGTGACAGAAGAAGATAATCAGATATTCATCTTCAGTTGTCTGATGTCTCTCACTTGGTACTTTTAAATATGGGAAAAGTATACTGGATGACAAGGGAAGTAAAGATTTCTATTTATATTTCCATTTTGATTGGAAATTGACTAAAGTCTAAAAAAACACAAGAATCTTTAAACGTGCTTTCCTACTGTCAGTTAGTAAATCAGGTGTTTTATTTTCCCTCTAACTCTTAATAATATTGTATGAGAACAATTTTCAACAACAATGAAACAAATTGCAATTAATGATCTAGTTAAAAACATGATTAAATAAGTGTCTCATTGCACTTAAAAAATCACAATGGAGTTCCTGCATCTGGAACAAACAAATGAGATAGATCTGCTTCATAATTCATTAATTATGAGCCATTGTTGATAGTTTTGGAATTGGTTTGGACATATCAGCTGAAACAGACTGCAAGTGTTTCAGTATTAAAAGATGCTCTCTTGCCTTTAAATCCTCAGTTACTTTAGAGATTCTAGGCTTTTGGCTCTTCAAAAAAAAAAAAAAAAAAAAGGGTAACAAAAAACAAACAAACAAACAAACAACCCCCCAAAAAACAACCAAAAAACCAAACCCACGTTTGTTGATTTTGTGAGGAAAATGGAGAGAGTAAAAAGTAAATGCTTTTTATACATTAACAAGCATTTCCAGCTGACATTTTTTTCTGTTCTGTTTCTGATTCTGACATGAAGATCTCTCCCTATTTGGCTTTACAATCTGAATGGAATTTCTAACTAAGAGCATGCACCTCACAGTTGATAAAGATTTAAGCTAACTATTTTGCAGCATTAAGAATTTTCTTTCTATTCCACTCAAAATCTATACCTAGGAGAATATTGTGGTACCACGGTTAAGTTTTCAATGGTTAGAATGCACAATCTTATCTCTGTACCATGAACATTTTAAATTATACTAGTCCTTAATTACAGAATTAGTCTTCAGAATTACTGAGCAATTTTTCCTTCAGTTTGTGTATAACATATGTTAAATTCTCCCCCTCTCACCAATATTTTACAGTCCATTTATTTTAATATGATAACAATTCTGTGCATTTTACTGAGTTTAATTCCAGGCTACAATGTCTATCATCCAATGGCGTTTCAAGAAGTTTGTAATTTTTCTAAGACATACATCACATGCACTCCGCAGAGGTGGATTGGTGCATAACCACAATGCCAAAGTATTTGGAAAATTCCACAGACTATTCGTGCAGATATGCTTCTGCATATGTGTGATACACACGAAAGTGTGCACATGTGCACACATACATGCGAGTGACACTTTTAAAACACAGCAAACCCAAAACCTGAGTTTTACTGGAAAGCACACTGTCAATGGTGCTTGATTCAAAATGAATATTTGTAGACCTTATTCCATTCAATCTAATTTAAATAGTGTTTTTAATTATATTATAATTATTAACAGGTTATTTAAAAATAAAAATAAAGGGTTATAGTGGTGCAGATCATGGGCAGATAAGCAATCCAATGTCATGATGTTATGGAATTGAGCAGCCTCATCCTCTCTATACCTCATTCTTCCTTTTCCTGTCTATGTGCATGAGTAAGCTCAGCTGACTAAATCTGCAGGAAACTGACTTAGTAGGGGTAAGAGACTATATCATTAACTAAATTAACTTGTTGGAGTGTCCTGAGGTGGGTATGTGAGGGTGTTGGAATTACACAGCCAGATACAGAAAAGTGAAAGGAAATGAAACCAGGGTGCAAGGATAAGACCTACTCATTGCAATGGTATTGAGATGTTAGAACAACTCAGAGAGTTAGAACAGCTGCCTCAGAGAGAGAGAAGCATTGAAAAAAATAGATGTCTTAAATACATGAGGCCTTTCTGTTAAAGGTAATGTGCAAACTTAATTATCTTTTACTCATTCATACATTTCATTCAGCATTTCCAACACAAAACTTCCAAGTATGATTTTGTTTAGTAGTATTTCTGTAGAATGGATGACTCGACATCCCAAAACATCATGCACCTCTGTTTATAATAATAATCTTGTACAATTCTGATTTGCTTTATATGCTGTCAGGTTTTGAAACTGTGCTGTCTCAATCCCTAGTGGGTTTCAAACCTAATTGAATGAAGCCTTGAGCTTCTTGCTCTGACCACAGAGCTAATCCTGCTGTGAACATCACACTGGACCAGAGACCTCCTGAGGTTCCTCACAATTATCTTATAAACCTAAATTGTCTCACATAATTTAAACCTAAACAATTGCGCAAGGCTTTTTTAGGTCTGGGACATGAAAGCTCAGAGACCGTGGCCTAATATCCTAAAAAGAAAGCGATAAGTGAGCACATACTCAATCACCACAAGTATGTATTAAAAGACAACAATAACACTGGAAATATTATTGTTAGAAACACAAAGAAATTGAGGAACAGTTGAAACAAACACAATATGAAAAGACAAAAAACCCGTTCCAAGTCAGAAAATAATCAATATGATTGCTAAGAACTCCTGATTTCATGTCATGAACTGTCCCCATTTCTGCACAAGAGCAGAAAGGATCATTGACAAACTATTGACAAACCATAGAAAAAAGGAGTTTACCCTGCTCCTTCAAATGCAGACCATATTAAAGAAAGAAATCAGCAGAGAGTTTATTTTATATGGCTGGATCTATGCCCAAAAAAAGATACAAATGTAAATAGTCTAAGAAACCAAAATTTTTATTTTAAAGTCTAATAGTTCAATTTAAAAAGAAACTGAAAAAATATAGGCAAAAAATTTGGAAAATATATGCCAACCAGTCACTGTCTCAAGAAGAGCTTAAATTAAGAAGTGGCTTGGATTTTGACTCAATTTTCTAAAGTACTCAAAGTCCATGGCAAAGAAAACTCAAACCTTTCTGCGTTCCTCTTATATGCTTGCAAAATATCTCCCCTAAGTCTTAATGAGGATTCATATAATCCCCTGGTTTCTCCCACTCTTTCACAGATCAGTTAGAGTTCCATTAGCTCAGGAAAAAGAAATGGCAAAATAAATATCCTAGTGTCATCACAGCACAAAAAACCAGCACATTAGCCTGAGAGTAGGACTGCTGACAACTAGGCTGGATTGAACTGACTGGGTGGGTCTTCTGGCAAAGATAAAGACGTAAACTTCAATATGTTCGACAGATGCCTTTTAAGGGAATAAGTCCAATACAGATCCTATTTCTAATTCTGTCTCATCCATCTACCCTAAATTCAGGCAGCAGAAAGTATAGCATGCTCAAATTCTACTGTGTGATGTAGCTGCACAGCATTCCTCTACCTGGTATTCCCTCTTCTCAAAGGTGCAAAGGCCAGAAAATTGTCTGCCCTAAACACAAATATATCTCACTGTACATAAAAATTATGTTCTAGAAACCCTTATGCAAACATATCTTCAGAAAATAAAAGACTGTTATGTTCTCCTATGATTGCAATTAATATTTCAAGGCCAAATAATTCCCAGCCTTGGATCCAGCTCACACTTAACATGACAGATGCCTCACTTTTGTACTAAGAGTTGACACAGAAAAATAGGTGAATAAAAAACTCCAGTTACACCATTTGTTGGTGTATTATTTGCTGTGATCACATCTGATGCATATGTCAAAAAGTTAATTCACCATGACATTAAAAAACAGTGACTGGGTCAAAAGAAAGTAAAGATGCAGTGACCCTGTTGAATGTGAAGATTTTTTTTCACATTTTCTTATTTTCCTTTTTTTCCTCATTTTTTTCTATCTTTTTTCACTAAGTAATTTCTGCTCCACACATCTCTGCTCACTTTATTTTCTGTTCTTAAAACTACTTTAGAATAAAGCTGGTCATTCTGTGGGCATTCCCATCCTGAAATAGCTTCCCCGTTCCATTCCTACAGCCTAATTCTTCACCAGTAATAGAGGACAATAGCTTTGTTATGCTTAGTAATAACAGGGAATAAACACACTTGAGTGTACATGATAAAGATTGTTACACTCTTTGTAGCTTAATTTCCTTGTTGGTAAAATGATTTTATGGGATTACTCTGAGAATATAGTGGTTAACATTTGCGTGATACTTCGAGATTTCTGGGTGGTCAGAACTACAGATGTACCTTAATATAAGTGTGTATGATATACATACATTGGTGTATATGCATGTGTGTATGTTTATGTGTATCTATATTACGCATGAATGCATGGATACACATGCATGTACATAAACATCACAGTGAAATTGCCATTTAATTGATGACACTTTCTGTTGTCTGAAAAGGTGTCGTCAATGTATTTTTCTTGCATAATTGGATAAACATTTTTCCTCTCTGAAAATCACCCTTAATTCCTTTTCATCTCTCTTCAACCCCTGCACACTCTCAGGAACTACAGTACAATGTTTTGCTTTGACATGTGTTTTAGCTTATGAATTAGGAGATATATTCCCTCTGCTCTCCCAAGCTGCTCTGTTCCAGAGCTTTTTGAAACTATGTTTTCCCTGCTTGGCTGATGGCCTTTTTGAACCAGAAGTACAACAGTTTTACAGCCTTTGAGATCTTCCATGTGGCATTGCCCTTTGTCTTTCACAATGGTGCTCTTAACACAGCAGCATCTCAAGCAAAATTTCAACTCATAATTTCTTAAAAAACCAAATATACTAAGAACACATAATAAAATAGTTTTAAAAAATTAAATTCTAAAGTTCCAACTATTCATGCACTTAGATATGACTAGCTTGTTGCCAGTAAATATTTTGGGACAGTAATTAATGTAGCATCAAAATGAGCTGGTAATGATAAGAAGAGGTCCTTCTTCTAAAAAACTGGTAATAACACAGAAGGATTTACAAGATCATTATCCTTTTAACAAACAGATGCAAGACAGAATTCAGTTTGGGAAAGAAGACAGAATAGTAATTCCAGAATACCAATGTAGGAGCCACAAGTACTACAAGAAAGGGAAGGTAAAGCAGAATGTCATGGTCAAACGATGTAGGGAACAGCTTTTAGATATTCTGAAATTAATTTCAGAACTAAGTACTTTCTCTTATAAAACTGATTTAATTTTCTTCAAAATCTCCTTACACCCACACCAGATAGAAAAGTGTGAGTCTTTGTATTAATTTGATTCATTATGACAATACAATCACAAAGTATAAAGAAATCTCCAACTATGTGTTAAATTTATACTGTCCAGCAAACAAACAGTAATGGAAAGAAGATGCAAATAGACGAGGGAGCTAAGGTTGTTTAGCCTGAAGAAAAGGAGACTCAGAGGTGACCTTATCACTCTCTACAACTTCCTGAAGGGTGGCTGTAGACAGCTGGGGGTTGGTCTCTTCAGGCAACAACAGACAGAACAAGAGGACACAGTCTCAAGCTGCGACAAGGGAGATATAGGCTGGATATTAGGAAAAAGTTTCTCACTGAAAGAGTGATAAAGTACTGGAGTGGCTTGCCTGGAGAGGTGGTGGAGTCACCATCCCTAGAAGTGTTTAATAAAAACCTGGATGTGGCACTTGGTGTCATGGTCTAGTTGAGGTATTAGAGATGGGTTGGACTCAATGATCTTGAAGGTCTCTTCCAACTTAAAAATGTGGTGATTCTGTGATTCTGTGATTCTGAGTGATACCATCCAACCATACTTACTGGTTTTCCAGAAAGTGAAAACATTAAGAAGCATAAAAGAGGAACATACAAATTTGTCTCCCACAGAATGAGTCACTGTTCAAAGACAAATGACAAGACATAAAATAGCATCCATTGAAGCAATGAATTGTCTAACTCTACAGGAGTTTACCAGCATCATGCAGCTGATAAGTGAATTTCTGTTTGTTGATCATCTACGATAATTTCTTACAAAAGATCAAACAATTCATAGGAGCATTATGATCTCTATGGGTGTTTCCATCCACTGAAGAACATGTGGAGAAATTTCTTGAAAGGCACTAGAAAAGAATGTGCTAATTTACACCTGCCTCTCTTCTTCAGTAGTACTCTTCTCTTTGGTCTTTGAAAACTGACATAGAATCCTGAGCAATCAGTAGAAAGGCTCTAAATTTCAGGGATTTAGAACATATCCTCAAGAAAGTTTTGTAACCCGGCTAAGATATTTTCATTTAGATCAAAAGGGAGAGCAGGATGAATGCCATGTGAAATTCTATGAATAAATATGAAATTATGTTGCTATGATCACCCACAAAGACAATATAATGATGAAATATGCTTTGTCTCTTGCCGTTCTTTACAATGTGTAAGAAGAAGCAACAGGTAAATTAAAGCAATAGTTGAAAAGTCAGCACTGCATTATAAATTTCCCCATTGCTTGTCACTAGGTAAAGAAACAAAGCAAATCTGAGATATAGCATTTATTGGTATGAAGGGAGATGATGTGGCATCAAGCTGGCTATTGTAGGAACAAGAAGGAGCAAATTATTTTAGGGGAATATTTCTTGTCCAAGTCCAATGGGCAGGTATATAGATTTTTTTTTTAAATTCAGAAGTGGAATAGATTGCAAAAAAGCGTAACAGCCACAGTGACAAGCGCATCACTGAAGTTCCACCTATTTCAGTAGTGGTAGATAAAAATTTAGAAGATGAAGTCTGATATCGTGCTCAAGATCTTGCTCTTCTCTAGTACATCCCAAAATTGTCATCTATCTAACAGCTCATGACACCATTGTGGGTGTTAAAGAAGACACCCACCGTGTCTTAGTAATAGAGTGTAAACACTTGAAGCCCAAGGCGGGGGGTGGGGGGGGGGAAGCAAACACAAGGCAACAACACTGTGTATATGAAGAAGTTTTAGCAGCTTGATAAGCCTGCTGGTTTTCCTTTTTCACATAAAAAATCTCAGATGTTTTTTACTTTGGGGAATTGCTCTCCTTTACACATATTATTTTGCCTTTCACTCTTTTCATGATGTACTACAGTACTTGTCAATGTTCTGTCTTCTCATAGTGAATTTTTGCAAGACGTTCACTTCTATTTTAAAAGCAGAACTCTGTGATAGAAGGCCCAGTTTTTCTAAGGTCTTGATTTTTCTGCTGGGGTCACTGAGCCACACATGAGGAGTTAATGTACACATGAACGCTTCTACAGTTCCTTCTGTGAAATCAGGTCAGTTTCTGTTTTGCCATGACTCTTGAGACATCCTGACTGGCAAGATTTCCAAAACTGTTATTGAATGTTCTAAACTGCACAGAGATTTCTGGAGTTGTCTCTGAGTAGCAGAGCAGAAAATTAAACAGTAGAGGCTACTGTGAGTCTTTTACAATTGAACTATGCAAGGGGTAGAGAAGATGTGCAGAAATAAATGAAGTTCAGTTTAAAGAGCACCTCTGGTATCTTAAATTTCTGCAGTTTACCAAAAGTGATTAATTAGATAAAAATATGACACATCATCATATGTCAGACTTCTTACTTCATCATCATTATATATATACATGTGATGTCAGAGCAGTGTATAATACTATTATATAATACTAATAAAATCTGATCCAAAACTGATTCCACAACTAATTTGAAGCTTTGTGTCAATACTTAGCAGGATTACATCTCTGAGGATGTTATCACCACTGGGAGCTCATAAAATTCCGCTGAATTCATGACTCCTGGTAAAACCCCCAGCATTTTAAAGGAAATTAATTATTCTCTAGGAGTGTGAATTTCATGCTTTCATTCAAGAAACTCACTCAAGGGTCTACACATCTGTCAAGTTCCAACTAGATCCTCTGAGAAAGGCAAAAGTAGTGATAAACAGTGTCAGAAAAGTGGTACAGAGCCACTAAACAGAGGAGGATTTGACCGCTTATGAGAATTAGGCCTGGAGATTGCAGAAAGGGATCTAACCAAACATTTTTCTCACAGAAATTTGTATCCTCAGGCTCACTCTAACTAACTTACATGGGCATTTGTGTACTGTGTGCACGCATGCCTGAAAATCAAAACATCAAATAACTGTTGTTGATCATTTGAATTTAAAAAAGAAGCATAGAATATTAAAAAAAAAAAAGTCCCCATTTAGAAATTAGCAATGTTGTGACATAAAATAAAATTTAAAAAACACAAAAAAAAAAAAAAAAAAAAAACAAAAAAAAACCCCAAAAAACAAAACCACAACAAAAAAACTGTCAGATCCTTCCTCTTCCACTTACTTGCCTTTGGGAACTACAAATTTAAAATACTTACCCATGAGAAGAGAGGAATGATACATGAGAACTTCAAAAACATTATCTGAATCAATTTATGAGACATTATGATTCTCCTCTAATCTAATATAATCAGAAGTGTGATTTTTTTCCTTTTGATGAAGAAAGTTATACGGGAAAAAAGCAAAAAATCTCAGTGCTGAGAAATCACCAGTGAAGAGCAAGTTACTCTATATGACATTTAATTTCTTAGCATCTTGAGAGATTAATGTTCTCTTCTGCAGCTCATGCATTACTATTCCTAGCTATCTAGAAGTGAAAAATTGTATACTCAACTCATTCTTTACTGCATAAATGTTATACAAAGAGAATGGGAACATGCATTTTGGTGTGTGGGGGTTTGTTGTTTTTTTTTTTTTTTTTTTTTTTTTTTTTTTGTTTGTTTTTTTTTTTTTTTTGTTTTTTTGTTTTTTTTTTGTTTGGTTTGGTTTGGTTTGGTTTGGGTTTTTTTGTGGTTTTGGTTTTGGTTTTTTCCTGTTAGACTTGATAACATTAGGGTGAGAAATACTTTAGTTCCTGTACATTTTCATATTCAAGATCACTGAAACTGTTTAATATATTCTAATTACAAGGTGGGAAATCAGAGACTTAAATTATATTAAATTATGTGGAGGTTAAAATTATTTGAAAATTTTGTCATATCTACATTGTGCAGAACCCATACCCAGAATCGGTGAAGACAGAAACTGCCCAACTTATCAGCAGCTGACAACTGAGGAAGAACAGTAGCTTTTTGTGGTAACTGAGCATCACTGACAAAGGCTATTACAAGGATATTTCAGTGCAAAGAGCTGTTCAAACACATGCAGTAGACACCAGTGCTATATATGACACATATAAACTTTGGTGAGGAATGGCTTCTCAGGTGAATACTACAGTTCAGTTCTGTCTCCCCTTGAATTGGACAACTTTGTCCTGTCAGCAAAATGACTGAAATTTGAGCTTGACAATATAAGCTGATATAGAGATGAAATTGCCATTGATTAATTTGTTACTAGAATCAACAACATGAAGCTGAATTTACTTTATCTGAGTGTTGGGGTCAGGAAGATAAAGTAGTTCATATTCAAGAGTGTCAAGAAAGATATCTGATTTCTCATAGATACCACTCTGCAGCATTTTTTTTTTTTTTTTTTTTTCCTTCTAAATAACTTTTATTCCATACAAGCAATTTTTGGCACACATTTTTAGGAAAGTCAACACTTCCACCGATGTTGTTTCAAGACATAGAATCTTACAAGTTTTGTATGTTATTACTTAGCTTTCATACACTGAACTCTGCAGATGTTATACTGAAGACTGATCAAACCAAACAAGAAATCAGTTTTAATTAACTTGTAAAGATGGGAGCAGAAACCTGATTGATGACTCCTAAGGAATATCAGCTTTAGCATTATTTCAGAGGAGAAACCTTTAAAAGCTTGTCTGCATCAGGAGATTGGAATGAAAAGAAGAAAAACAACCAAAAAAAAACCCCAAGTTTTGCAGATACAGATTTTATCACATCCATCTATTTAAAAGAGTAGTAATTCAGTAGTAATTAAACACTGCTGGAATTGGAAGAAGGTGTCATGCAAGCTCGTCCTCCAAGTTTCTCCCACTAGAAGTTTTCACAGCCATGAAAATGGAAGAAAGAAAGATGCTGAAGTTATCTGAAAAAGTCAGTTCCCCTTCAAACTGACGCTGCTACAGTTACAATGTTAATAGAAAGCAGGGAAAGGAAAGCAAGAAATTGTATCAAGGTGGGAAAGACAGAAAAAATACCAGTTTTCATCCAGCCTAGCTTTATTTAATTGCTTTCAGTGTCTATCACAGAAAGTTAGCTGGTCAGCACCAAAAATTTGTTCCTCCTGTGCAGTAATTTGTACCTTTGTAACAATGAAGATGACAGCTGGTGCTTACTAGACTGTAATTCCTGTCTCACAAGTTGAACTTGGCCAGTTCATTAATACCAAATATGTGTGTTGACCTCAGGCTTTCTGCTTCAACAGCTGTTTCAAATCTGAGTCTGTGAAATTATAAGTGTGAGTATCTTCTTTCTTATGCACTTTGATGGCAAAAGTATTGGGATTATATGCATCCATACACATACATATATTTTTTGTATTTCTGATTGCAAACACTTAGAAATTACATTTGACATGAATCCTTTTCTATGATGTCATAATTTTAGCCACTGCTCATCTGTTGTTAACTTAGATTTATTCAAACACATTTTCGTTCCTAGTTATGATGCCTCTTTTGACATGATAAAAAGAGAATGTTAAGTTCAGATATTCAAGGAGGTGATGTCTAAATTTGTCAGATTTATATTTCATACAGGTTTTTCAAACTCAGAACTCATAAGTTCTGTTAGCTGTGTGCAAAACAACATAATATTGTAGAAGACATATCAAACTTTCTGACTAATTGAGTTAAACTGTTGGAGAGCCATGCCTGTAAGAGAGGCTTCCTCTGTGTGTTTGTGTAATAAATGTCTAAGAATTTTGTGATATTTTCATTATGTGCCATAATAGCAAAGAGAAACAAGAACATTACACAAATTAAGAGCACTTTCTGACTTGTCAGGTATAATTTGTACTATAGATGGATCACAAAGAAACAGAAGGAAATTAAGAAGGAGAAAGGAGAGAGGTGTATAATAGAAATAAGAAAAATAAGGACATGTAATTTCCCTTGGCATTTTATTGCTAACAAACAACTGTCTTTTGGAATACTATTTTCCAGTTTCCTTTGGGAAAGTGGTGAATCTCTCAGGAACTTTAATAGTGCTTTGTGACAAGATTCCCCATGATTTTACTAAACATCTGACCTCTGTGGTATGCAATTATGTTGCTCTTTTCTCTTCATGTTGACCTCCAAGTTCATCTGTCTCTGACATGAGCAGCAGGAGAGAACAAGCAGCTCAGTACTGTGTGAAAAGAAAATTGTGAAGCTAGAAGTTGCATGTAAAGTCATTATCAGGCAAATGGAAACACTGGAGAGTGGCTCAGTGTACAACCTAGGAGAAAAGCGCTGCACAGATACTGAGTGGTGCCAGCTGTTACGCTTTTTCACCTGTCTTCTAATGTATGGATGGGGCAAAATGCCCTCAAAAAGCATATTATTTTCTGAATTCTTCTGTGAAATTATGCTTACAGTTACTATTAAGGCCCAACAAAATAAAGACAGGCAAGGGCTTTGGATTAGGTCAAAGTATATAAGGCTTATCAAAGACAAGTTGCTCACTGATACCTTTTGCAACAGAAGAATGATGAAGGGGAGGAACAGTTAATTTGCATTGGCTCAAAAGTATATGCCAGAGGCCTCATTCTGTCAGAGACATGCACTTGTTAAGTGTTCTCTGTGATTAGGTGATTAACCCTTATAATATAACTCCAGCAGGTATCCCTCTATGCTGCAACCCCCTCCCCAAGATAAATCACACCCACACTCTGTTAATGTTCCTCTGTGGAGGGGGAGCAGGAAACATGAACCATTACTAAGACTCACAGCAGAAGGAATGATTTACGCATTTGATATGCGTAACATCAGGTGCACAGAAAGGGCACATCTCTGTAATACTGCCTCAAGGGTGAAAATTGGACAACCAGTGTCATCATTAATCTTGCAGCACTGTCTAAAACAGTACAGTCATTTAGTCCAACAAAGCCCTTCTTAACAGCCAGGATACATATTTGATTTTGATCCAGTGACAAATGTCTTTTGATGGCCTCCTGGCAGGCCGGTAACTTGCTGGATTAAATAGCCGCAAGAAAGCTGAACACATGAGTCACTACAGAGCGATCTGAGTTCCAGATCCTTTTTGACAAGAACAGTAATTTTGTCACAAGACACATCTGCAGAGAACTGTCTTTGCAGTCTACTATGTAGCACCAGTATTTATACATACTTCTGTAATTCTGTTAATAAATGAAGAATATGCAATCACTGTAGTTTCTTCCATGCAATTCAATCAGTGTTTAAAAATTAATCTTACACTAGGTTTTCAATTCAGTGTTCTATTTGTGTACCATTGAGAAACAGACATCAGGTGGGCACTGTTTATCTCTCCAGCTCCTGAATAATGAAAACAATATGAAAGAAAGCATAATCTTTTCTCCGCTATATCATCCTTTGAATATTAGGAATACTCTCACAGAAGTTAGTTATGTTATACAAGTGCCAATACAAGTGTTCTAGCCTTTAATCTTTCAAAAATATTTAGAAAGGGCTTTTATCTCTCCATGTAGAATTTATTTATGTAATTCATTGCCACAGACCCAGCACGACATACATTAAAAATCTGTTTGGTCCTGTTGAAACATATACTTCTTTAGAAAAAAACCAAACCCAATCCAACACAACACCCCCCCCCCCCCCCCCCCAAAACTACCAACAAGCATCAGCGAAAAAGAGATACAAAATGGAATTAAAACAAGGGTTTGCAAATATTTCAGATATTTTAATAAAATCCCATGTCCTATTAACAACAGAATAGCTGTTTATTCTGTGGAATAAACAGCTCAGAATATGGCAAAACACTGCATGCGTTTTATTTGCTATTTACTCAACAGTTTGCATAGGAATAAGTACTTAGGATGGTAACACTTGTGTGACATGGAGATGAAAAGAACTTTTCTTAGGACACAGATGCTACACATAAGGTATGTGGCTTGTGGATTTGCACACTGCCCTATTCATAAACAGTGAAAATGACACCATCTTACCCTCAGTCAGGTATGTCTTGAAAACCATACTTCTGGAAAAGGACATTATTTATGTTACATATGAATAGTTACAGTTTGTATGTTTAAGATGTGAATGCCTCTTTTTGGTTGTGCACCCACTGGAACACATAACATACCCTTACCTCCTTCAGTACTCTGCAAGGGTAATATTGAACTTAATGGCTACCAATGTGGGATAGCCCTGTGAAAATTACAAATGGGACTTTTATTCATTTCCATAATGAATAGAGAATGTTTAAAGCTATGTGTATGGAGACAGCCTCATGAATCCACAAAAGTTCATAAATGGAGTGGTATAAATGGAAACAGATGATTAGGTGCTTGTGCACACTAAAACTTAGCAGAGAACTATTTTTTTTAAAGAGTACCTTTTTGAATTAGGAGATGAAAAAAATGGAGCTGAATACATGTTCCTTTTTACAGTTGTTCACCCACCTGGGTGGTTGTATGAATAAACATGTGCAGAATCTACTCATTAATACTGAGTTGAGCTCATGATTCTGAAGCAAAGGATTACTCACAAGAGGAGATATTTTTTAACTCTGTATATGCTCCGTCTTATCAGCCAGCTGTGGATATTTTCTTGTCTCCATCAAACACCACTTACTTTTCTCACATAAATCCACATAGTCCTTCATCATACATTTGCCATCTGGAAAGCAGTTAACTCTCTCTTAGTATGGAACCCACTGACTATTCTTTCCTGGAAAGCTTTTCAAGTCATGTACAGAGTTCATCCCAAGGACTCTTAGAAGAGCTGGGTGCTGTTCCACATTATTTTGTTCAAGAAGGATGGAAAGTGCACCCATTTACAGATACAATATGGATAAATATGACAGCAGAGTCCTTAGGTTAAGAATCAGTTACTCAGATGCTTGAAAAAAATTAGTTGTGAAGGACCCACTACTGCTCTCCATAACCTGTCTGACAA
The DNA here is from genome assembly GCF_015227805.2 of Hirundo rustica. Lineage (NCBI taxonomy): Eukaryota > Metazoa > Chordata > Aves > Passeriformes > Hirundinidae > Hirundo > Hirundo rustica. Next base: position 60,400,914 of record NC_053488.1, on the reverse strand, counting down.
TAGATCTGATTCACTGGGGACCACATAATCTTACAAAACTCTAGAAATCAAACACTTTTCAAATCACAGACAGAGATGACTGAACAAGGGTTTGTTGTGAATGTGCACTGTGGTACACATGCAAATAATCAGCAGAGAGTTATTTAAAGTGTACATTCCTTGGTTTGTGACCATCTGTTTGCTCAGCACTGGAAGAGGTTTAGTGCTGTGAAAAGTGAGAGGATGCTTTGATCCATCAAAAGGGTGCTATTCATAGAAGCTTCCAAACACTATAACAAATAACAGTGATATAACCCTGCAATGCATCCTTCTACCTATATTAGAATATTTTTTTCAGTGCAAATTTTTGTTGTGATTTGCTTAAAGCAAGAAAATATACAGATCACATGTGGAGGTAAGTTATTTTCCTTCACCATCTCAATACTTTGAAGTGACATATATTATTGTCAGCCTGTTTATGTTGCATTGGAAGATTTAAAATTCTCTCCTATGAAACAAACAATATTGGATATGAATAACTCAGGAAGTTTCCTGGAAATTCATAGCCAAAGAGAATATTCCTTTTAATTATTCTGAGGAATATCCTAGAAAGTTATCCTTTCCAATCTTGGCAGATCTGAAAAGCCTCCAGTTGGAATCCAAAGCAAAGAACACTGGAGACAGAGAGGGAGTAAAGAGAAATTATGAGAACAAGCTTGTCTTTCTGATTTGCTGGGTTGTTTGCTCAGTGGAACAGTTTGAATTATCAGGTGAACTAATATAAATCATTGCCATTTTTGTAACATAAATGAAACCACTCAGAATGGGATGCCTACTGTCATTGGTCTAATTACTATTTTCTTCCAAACAAATTAATTCTTATTCCAGTCAAAGACACCTACATACTTTCAGAAATACATCATGCTAAATCGTTATTCTTCATACCCATTTGCAGAAGAATGCAAAAAGCATATTATATTATATTATAAATATTCTATTTCTATTATCTTAAAGATCGTAAGAAAATTCAAGCCAAGAGTCCCTGAGCATGTTTTAGGGAGTGCATGCATGTAGGAGAAAAATGGTTCAGTAATGACTAATAGGAGAAGGAAGATGTGTGAAAGACTTCTAATGCTACAGTGGTGGCCGGCTTTGATAAATTGCCCGTAGAACAGGCAAGAGTAAGTACCTGAAATGAGTCTCCTGTTTCTCCAGGGGTTGTGCTAACACCCCCACCCCAGCTCTCCCTGGAATCAAACCTCTAAGCCATTAACTCATCCAGCTGACTGACTGAAAAAAATCCTGCCCCAAACAACACTTCAATTTTTCATAATGTCTATGAGATGCCTAAACCCCCACAAACAGATAAACCTTTATTCTAGCACACATGGAAAGCTTTTATTTAAGTGGCTATATGACAGATGCAGTGTACTGGAGCCTCAAGGGAAAAATATCAAGACTAAATATGGATTCATCAGTTTCTAAAAAGCAGCCCCATTGCCAAGAAAAAGTGTATATCACTCTTTAGCAAAATTACCTTTTTCCCGTGTTTTTCATGTGGAAGCAATAGGTGGTTTATTTAACAGATATAAGGATTAATATTAGTCATAAAAACATGTAAACTAAATACCTCTTCTTTAAAATCTGCCCTTTAAGTCTCATTAGTTCAATCTGACACTGAAAGAGATCTGATTTAAAAATGATTTACACTGCACAGATTGTTTGTCCAGACTTAGAGTTCTTTTATGAAATGAAAAACGTGAATATGAATTTAATATTTCTCAAATGAATAGGCATGGGGCTTGAAATTTTCCTTTGACAGAGGTAACTGCATTTTGTTTCAGTGTTAATAAATTCAGTTTTATAAGACTGTAGATTTTTTTTTTTCCTTAGATCTATTCCTAGTTACTGCCCATCCATCTTTGTGTAAAACTATCTCCTCCATCAGAAAAAATAGCAACACAAGCAGACAAAGAACAAATCTATAGGATTAGTACATTATGAAGAATAAAGAGCAGCTTTCAGCTCTCTCTCCTGGATGATATTTATCATGTTTCTTTTTACCCAGCTCCTAACAACGCTGAGGAAATAAAGTAGGCTGGATGCATTTTTGCCTTGTAGTGTGGTTTACAACAAAAATAATTGTAAGAGGACTGGAAGAGGATGCATATATTTTTCTTCTTTTAGTTTTTATTTTTCATGGAAATCAAAAAATATTCCTAGCCCCTCTCTATCGCACCCCCCCCAAAAAAAAAAAAAAAAATCTTAGACTTTTCTGTCTGTTATGTTAATATATTCATAGAAAAAGCTGGTGCTAAGGGCGGTTCTCCAATTAAGACAAATGAGGCACATTGAATTTCTCCCTCAGGGCACAGCAGGGGTGCTGGCAAAATCTACTTTATTCTTTCTGTCAGGGCTGAACTGGAAACAAAAGCATGAAAATTCAACACATCCACTTACAGAATAATAAAAGCTGTTGTTTAAAGCGTGAAGAGTTTTGGCACCCTTCTGGGGCCTTATGCAAATCATTCTTCCTCTCAACTGCTACCAAACCATCGGTCTTGGAAATTAAAGATGTACGTGGTCGGTTAACAGCTGAAAAGAGTAGAGCAGCCTGAAAGTCAATTAGATTTGTATTAAGCAAATAAATCAGGTCTGACTGATATTGGCTAAACTAAAATGCATTATTATGGTTTGACAGTAATTCTAATTTGATTGACAAATGTATGTAGTGTATTATTAAACTAAATGAAAGATGAGAATAATCCTATTATTTTTTTTAACAGCTTTCGAGCAAATAGCCTTCTCCGCCCCCAAAACACAATAAAGACCACCAACGTTGTATTGTTATCTACAGTATAGTTCAAAAAAGCACCCAGGAGTGTATTTTTTGAGATATTATAGTAATAATACAAACAGAATATGTCCTTTTGAGATATTATAGTAATAATACAAACAGAATATGTCCTTTATAAAATGAGAATTTTGTACAGATGCTTAGTGGGTCTTCCTAAATGCAGTAACATACAAGGCTAAGGTAGGGGTTTTTCGTTCTTTGTGTCTCCTTTTTACACATAACAATACCCTGATAATGACATTGGTATGGCATATGATAGTAAAAATGCTCTCCACTTTTCTTGGAGTGGTACTGTCACCAACCACAGCACCAGCTGTAACAAGAGCAGCATAATTTAAGCACATATTTAAATACAACAAAAGCGTTTAGCAGATATGAGATTAATAAGAACAACGCAGCTGTTAATATTTTTTTTTTTTCACATTCTCAAAGCAGAACAAGCCAAGTACCAGCACAAGTAAAAGAAAAGTGCTCAAATCTGGCTGATAGGATAGCAAGAGTATATGAACACAATTTAGGCAGTCATCTCTCAAGCTCATGTAAAGCAGGATTTGTAATGTAAATGTCTCTATAGGTGGCCTATGCTTGTATACTAACATCCAGTCTCTAAGTTCCTGCCAAGGGTCTCCTTTCAGAAGCAAGGCACATGCAAAGACACTTGTGCAGTTGTGGAAGACTGTTAGTCAGAGCATTATCACCCTTGCTCTTCCTGAGCATAAATTATTAGTGCTGTACAAAGTTAGTTTTTCTTGTGAAAAGGAAAAGATACCACGCTGCACCAATGTGGTCAGGACCCAATATCTGGCTTTCAAAATCAGCACAAATCCCAGGCAGATCAGTGTTAACATTAAGACTGTCCTCAGCAAGCAACTTGGTAACGATTAGAGTGGTGGCAGACTGTTCTATGTAACTGGCAATCCAGTAACTGCACAGTTTTGGTCAGTGCTTTTTGGGCTTAGGTTTTATATATCTGTAGGATCTCGCAAGATTTTAATAAGGAAAACATGTCAAATACCTCTTTGCCTCATGATTTACTCCATTCATGGTTTTGTGGAATCCTGTTTTTTAGAGATAACATATGGAAAACACAAACCAATGGGAATGAATAAACATGGTGGTTCAGAGAGAAGTGGAAAAGAATTTTGGAAATTGTTTTTAAGGTCCAAATTCAAGGCTAGAGCCGGCAGAATACATCAAGAAAGTATTCATAAACATATGCAGGAATAAAAATAATGTATCTGCTTTGATAATGTTCAGAGATGTTTTCATTTGTTTCCTGTAAACATTTATACAAGTGATTTTTTTTGTTTGTTTCATTTTCAGGAATGTTAATGGAAAGCAAATAGCTGGGCAGTGGCCATGAGAATCACTGAAGTAAACTTTTTTCCCTGAAGTGAACAGGAAAGCTCTTCTTAAAAAAAGAATAATGAAAAAATGGTTGGTAAAAAAAGAATGTATAAACTTTCTGTGTTTATGGCTCTGCTTGAAATCATGACACTGTACCTTTTCCATATGATTTGCTTTATTATGGGATATGATTAGTGTAGAAAAAATAGCTTATTATTTTGAAGTACTAAACAAATATTTGATTTTTTTCCTTCTGCCTTCAAAAAGGCTTCTTATTCATCAGTCTCAGGATTTTAGAACCACACAATAAGAATTTAATATTGATAGGTATCCCTAGAGCTGCCCCTTTGCCAGCTCTGGTCATCCAAGGGGCCCCAGCTCAGTGATAGTCTGCTTGAAATGCCACTAAACTACCACATCTCCCTGATCACCACAGTGCTGCTAATTATTTCTGAGAGTGATAATTTTTGAAAGGAAAAAAAAGGAAAAGAGTAAAACATTAATGAGATACTTTCTGTGGTCCACACAGTAAAGCAAAACATTGTGCTAATTGTGCTAATTAACAATGTCACTTCACTACATGTAGTTTGAACAAATTTATACAGACAGTGTACATACATACTGACATTCCAGAAATAACTGTCTTCAAGCACTGTTACTAGTTTTTAGAAAGGAGATGCTGGCAATTATCACTGAGCACGTAGAGCAGAAAGGCTGAGCTCCAAGTGATGCAACAAGCATTAGGTAAAATTGGCTTATTCTATTATGATCAAAGTTGGTTTTGAATATCAGAGTTCCTTTGGCAGGCACTGGTTTACAAGTTGAGAGCGGAGCAAGGCAGACTTTTGTTCTCCCCAAGGCACCACCCCCTGCTCCTCTGGTTAGTCTGCACTTAGTCAGGCAATTTTGCTCATGTAGCACAGGCAGAGTAGTCTGCTATTTCTCCTTTGCATCTTGTACCTCAAAGCCATGTCATGCTATTTCTTAACAATGGTAGACCCACACAGGGATTAAAAAGGTGGAAGAAAAAATTTGCTGTATTTTGCTTTCAGTTGTGACTGACACTCTCCTGGAAAGGAGAAAGGTCAGCTGCTTGAACCAAGTCTTTCACCTACAATAAATACAAGAACAAAACAAAAAAGAACCTGAAATTGAGTAGAAGAAATGAAGTCTTGTGAGAATATTGCTCAAAAAAGGGGCCAAGATGAAGATTTCTATGCTTCTAAGCTTAATGACAAAACAAGAACATTTCATATTATTATTAGACATTAAAAAAAAAAAAAAAAAAAAAAAAAAAAAAAAAAAAAAAAAGTCCCGCATCACAGGATAATAATTCTTGGCAAATCACAGATTTACAGAAGGTTTGAGTCTGGAAGGCACCTCTGGATGTCACCCAGTTGAAACCATCTGCTCAAACCAGGATCAGACTGATTAGGTTGCTCAGGGCTTTGGATATCTCCAAAGATGGAGGCTTCGTAACCACTCCAGGCAACATGCAACACTCTTTGATCACCTTCACATTAGGAAAAAACAACAAAACAAACAACTTGACTGGAATTTTCTGAGTTTCAGTTTGTGCCCTATATCTTTTGTCCAATCACTGGGCACCATTATGAAGAAAGTCACTGGGCACCATTGCTCCACCACCATTAGCTCCCCATGCTCCCCAGTGTTGCTCACATGGATGAGATTTCCCACAGTCTTCTTTTCCAGGCTGACCGATCCAGCTGTCTTGTGAGGCTGCTCCTCACATGTTGTTTATTCTGAATCCTTTAGCCACCCTTTTCGGGACTGACTCCAGTCTGTCCATGTGTCTTGTGGTGGGAAGCAGACCAGACCCAGCACTTCAGGTGTTTCTCTGTAGCAGGGGAGAGGGATCACATGCCTTGATTGCTGGCAGCTCCTCCTAAAGCAGCCCAGAAGATACCACTTGCTGCAGATTTCCAAATAACAGGAGATATACACATACACTGAATGCTCCATAATCATCTTTGTTAGTCACCTCTTAAATGTGATCTACTAAACCCTTACTTTGCACAAACTCATGCATAGAAAGGCATTTTCTTAATGGAGAGTAGAAAGATAGTTTAGACCAACTCAAGTGAATACACACCGATTATTTGGCAGGTGATGCCTGTGTATCTCACAGGGACTGACTCCTGTTTCTAACCTGACTGCAGGCAGTGCAGCTCACCCAGGACTGAAAGCGAATGGAGGGGACTACATGACACTTACCACTTCTTGTACCTGGACCTCACATTCGGAGCTGAAGAAGTTTCCACAGTAGGTCTCTTTTCTTTTATTACTGCTACTTTAACTGGTGATGAAGGAAAGGTTACTAAACAGGTCTCCTCATCTGTCTCTGTACAGACTCTTTCCAGGCCTTCAGTCCTCTTTACCACTGAGACTGGAGACTTCTTAGGGCTCTTGTCATGCACTCTAAGAGGACAGAAATATACCGTCATTTTCACATCAGCTTTTAAATAAAATTTCACACATATTATTAAGAAAACACCCAAAGACACAAATGGATTAAATGGAAGACTGTTGGGTTAGTTTTACTATCAACAAGGAGTTGTTTCTTCCCATACATGGCAAAAAATATCTTCTAGCACCTCCATTTCAAACGGATTATCTCTTGCCAGAAACTGTGCTGAAGGATATTCTCTTATTTAAACAGATCCCACTGAAGGCCTGATGTAATTAAATTTTGGATTTGCAGGTCAGCAATATATATAGATATAAAATGCTTTCAAGGCATAAAAGCACAAAACAATGATCTGAATGTGTTCTACACTTTCTATGCATTTTAATTTTTTTTTCTTTCTAAACAGAATTTTTGAGCTCCATATAGAGATTTTGTTGTTCATTGACTAATCTGGTGTAATTCTGTCCAACCAGAAATGTATAAGTCTAAACATTTCCCCGCATTTAATAGTATCCAGTGCGAGCAGTATTTTCATAAACACAAAGAAAAATCAAAGAGGAAATTGAACTAATTAGTAATATTTTAGCTCTCATTTAGTTTCATTAACTAGTTAAGTACAGTATAGCTCCAAAACAGTTTGGAAGATTTAGACGACTATTCCTGTTTTTCCCATTCCCATTCCCCCTTCTCATTTTTAAAGTGGAGGCCAGGCACTGTTTTAATGAAATTTTTGGTTGGGGTCTTTAAAACCAATGAGAAAAGTTCATTTAGTAAAATAGTAATTAACACTGAGAGGATTACATCTGCCTCTTGGATTTTTAAAACTTTGAAAGCTATGCTAAAAATATATAGTCAGGTAATTTAAAACAAGAAACTTGACGTATCTACTAAAAATCTAGTTGTGGTGATATAATGTGGTTTCACCACTTTTTTTCATTTTTCCTTATTTAATTTTGTCTGCCTTTACTGAATTACACTTGATGGACATTTAATGCAGTTGCCTTACCGTCTTATAGTCCTTGCAAAAAATACTCAAAATATTTGGTGAAATGGCTGGACTTGTGGTAATTTACCAATGAAAATAATTTTAAAAATAGAGGAGAGTTTCAGTACTTTTTTCCAAGAAGCTAGATACCTCATCGTCAAGGGGAAGTATGTATCAGGGTGGAACTAAAATTTCAGCTAAAGCGGAACCCCAAAGTTTAGTTCTTTGGTGGCGTGGTTTTTAGGAAGCACTTACCTTCAGACAAAAAATTGAAACAAAGCACAAACTTGTGATGCAGTTATTTCAAGTAATGCAAATATATGACAGGCTGTAGTTGAAATCTTAGTGAACAGTGTGCTAACCGTCTCAAAAGCACCAGAAAAGCACCCAATTGTTTGTTGATACATGGGATTTGTAGTACTTAAAACAACAGATTGGAAAAATAAACATTAAGTTTCTTGTAATCCTTTTTCATTTTAGTTTTTCTCAGAACTTTATAAACACTAATGAACCAGGTCTCAGAGGTATGTAACACCAAGAAAAGTAGTTCTTGGACTGTACTGGAAAATAATCCAATTATGAAAGAGAACAGTGTAGTAGAAGTAGAGTAGAATAGGCCTTGGTAAAAGACTGTACCAGGGAGCCTTTGCAATGTCAGGATAGACCTTTTCCTGGTATTAATTTAATTTCCTGGTGCCATGGCTTATGGCAATGTTAAATGTGAGCTGCACCACAGTGAGAGGACACCACCCATCTAGACTAGACTAGACTAATTGAAGCATCAGATCAAAAGAAGATCTATTTTCTGTTGATGCCTCAACCCATCAGCATGATTTATAAGGCCTGGTCAGAGCACAATTGAGAAAATGGGGATATCCACTTCCAAGTTTCCACTTGAAACTTATGAACAATTTATTTGTAGTTCATATTTTCTAGATACTGCATATATTCTTTTTTTGTAAACATGTGTAAGCAAATTCAATTTTAAAATATCTTTTAAAAAAGAGAAATGCTTTCAAAGAAGGAGGTTTTATATAATGTAGTGTGACCTGCAAAATACATCCCAAATTTCACTTCAGTCACACTAAACAGCACAGCCCAGAACAACCAATATTGAGAAATATAAAATTTGTCCTCCTATACCTCAGCTTTCCAGAACACTAATGCTTCTTTTATACAATTCTTAAAGGATTCCCTTCTATTATATTGATGTAGTACTAAAAATGCTCAAAGAAAAGTGATTTATCAGCTTCCTAGGTTATTCAGATGGAAATTTTACAGAGTTTGTACCAACTTCCTGAAGTTAGTCAGCAAAGAAAACTTTTTAAATGTATAGCCATTCTGAATTCCTGTAACCTTTTAACTGTGAGAATGGGAAACCATGTGGTCTGACACATATTTGGTGTGGGAATGGTCACTCAGCTAATTGTTTCTCCACAGAACCATAGAAGTTGCTGCTATTGCATCTCTTTATTCCTCTTGAGAGCAGAGGAGGTGAAGATGCTAAACAGAGACTGCAAATCTGTCCATACTTCAATGGATAAAAGTGAAAAATATTGTCCTCTTTGTCAGTTATGGGTCACAAATGACACTTAATTTGCTTAAATTGCACATCATGTACATACTTCATCATCTATTCATGCAATAGCCAAAATTATCAATTTAGAATTCAGGATTTCCAGGTCACTTCATATTCTGTAACATTTCTATTAAGACCAAAATATCTTGGAAGAACTCTTAAAATCATGTAACACTCTTCAAGGAAAAAAATAAAGTTTCAGGCATCTGATTAACAGTGACTCCAAAGTTAATCTACTAAAAAGGCAGGGCAGAGGTGGGAGAAGAATAATAAACAAGTGCAGAATGATTTACTGAAACTATTTCAATGGTTTAGGTATTTGATACCAGGCCTAAAATAACAGTGGTCAAGGATCCTCAGTCAGAATGCTTATTCTGAGTTGCTGGTGTCTGGCAGATTTCAACTCAAGTTACTTTTGGGACATTGCAAAATGAAGCATCTATTTTAAAACTGTTATCTCCCCACACCCCTCAGCTCTCCCAAAAGTGTGAAACAGCTATTCTGGAAAGAAAAAAGAAAAAAAGAAAAAAAAGAAAAAAAAAAAAAAAAAAAAAAAAAAAAAAGAGTCAGCGCCTTATATTTTTTTGCAGCTGGACATTCCACATGCTTGTGGAATGCATCTGCAAATCTCCTTTTACAGTTGGAAAGTGATATTTCAGAACAAGCTCTTGTAAAACAATACTCTATTTTCTGTGGTCTGGGGAGAAGCCAACAAAAAATTTAGATTTCTTCCTTTTTCATATACGAACTCTATAATAAACAAAACTAACTCCATAAAGCAGATTTACAATACTGCCTTTGTGGGGGGTTCAGCACAACTACAAAATATTACGTTGTGCAAAATTAATGCTGCTGAAAATATATGTTGCCATCAGCTTGGATAATTACAAGGAAAGGCAGTTAGTAATGAATTCCTTTAACTCTGAATTCAAATCTCAGGACTGAATGTTGTCCATTATTGCAGTTCAAAGGCAACTATCTCTAGGCTTGTTCTTTTAATGTTTGCTCGATGGTTTTAGTTGTTCTTTTCTTGTAGGCACACAATTGTTGTCTTGATCTTTGTGATAAAGAGATCTACACTGGAGCTTTGTAGTGAATCCAGTTGGCTTGGTAATGTGCCCGTAGTCAGAATTCCAAAGTGGGAAGACAAAAGCTTAGAAAATATAGGGTTGAGCTGTTTGTTCGGGGCTGTGGGAATCTAACACAGACCTACGAAACCAGTGAGCTCTCTCTGTTACATCCACATTCATAAAGTAACTATCCAATCCTAACTTTTTGTCTTTTTGCAAACCAGACTTATAACCACACTTAAAGCAAATGTGGCAACTTCTTTGTATTTCTGCTCCTACCAAAATTCCCAATGTGTTGTAATTCTTTCCCTTCATGTTAAAGCTCCATTAACTAAGTCCATGCAAAGCTGCATTTATTTCCCTAAATAACTATGCATCAACACAAAGGGTTTCTCTTAAAGAGACAAAAAGAAAACCTGCTCTTAAAACCAAGTGTCAGTTTTCACAGATCACAAATTACATTCCAAAGATATTTTATAATGGTTTCCAGAAATAATATTAGAATGCATATCTGTAATTTATATCTTAATTGAAAACATAGCATTTCTAGCTTGTATCTGAGTAATCTGTTGCATCTGTAGATCTCAAAGAATATTGTCAAATGCTCTGTAAAAACTGAAGCACAGAGATCACATTCCAAGTCAGAGACAGAATGAGGAAGAAAACGTGGGGCTGGCAATGGCAGCTCCACCACATGTCTTGCTATACTGCTACACTGAAATGCAAAAAACAGGGGCAAAGGAGCTAGCAGAAGGACACAGAGGAAGAGTAAGCGAGGCTTGGCTACCTCCTCAGCAGCTGGAGAAGCAGCTTGTTGCTGGTGGTCTTAAAGTGCAACAGCAGCTGACTCAAATGACATAATGACAGCTAGAGTAAACGTGTGGCTGTCATTCTAGATGAATGATATTTGGCTGGGGCATTGTGGCGAGATTTACACCTACAAGAACCTTTGGAAAAATGCAAGGAACCAATACTATATAAGTCCATTTAGTCAAGATAAACTGAGAAGGGGTCAGCAAAGCCAAGAAAGCATTAGTCACATTGTTTCAGAGGATAGGCCAGTTGTCCATCTCAAGATGTCCAGAAGATTGACAAGCAAACATTTCAGCAAAGACAAGAGATTACCATTTCCTTAAACAGCAGGAAAATGTACTATGGGATCAAACCTTTCTAGAAACAGATGTTGCCTGAGGCATAGGCATGAAATGTAGAGGTATCTTAAATCCTCCCTGTCTTCACTTCCCTGAGTCATAGGACAAGGTGGGGACCTTGAAGGTTACCCATAAGTTATATGGTAAAGTAAGAACCTTTTTCTTTCCTTTTCTGAAACCAAATATGACTCAACACATCAATCACTAAATAATGCAGTCGATTTAAAAGATGCAGGTAAAATGGGAGAGGGTGGCAATGGTGACACCTCACTCGCCTGACAGATGACAGGATATTTTCCTTCACATGCAGGGCTATCAATAACTACTGTCTGTGGCTTAGAACACCTTTTTGCTTGCAGAAACACTTCTTTGTTTTAGACCAGCTTTTGTCACAGTTGCAAGTGCAGCTGCTCAGCTACACAGTGACCCAAAACCTGCTGCTACTTGCTCTTCGTATCGTACACGGTCAGTGAATGAGTAAACACGCACAACATTGTGGGCACAGTCAGGAATAAGCCAAGTGTCCTCAAGGAGGCTGTAGGGTCAGTGCACTTGCATTTGTACCCTTTAGACTATGATCAGATTGTATAATAGGTCCCATCTTCCTTGTGAAGTGTTGACTGCTGAGCCCCTGGTTTTAACAATAATGAGTTGCAGATAGCTAGCAGGGTCCTGTTACTAGCTGATAGAGAAAGTCTGGGAATGACCCTAGTTAAATTTCAGGAAGATCAGGCAGGATCTATAACCAATGCATCTCTCCTGTGGTTTAGTGCAAAACGTGAAGATGCTCTACCATCTTTCTATAAAACCAGATGTCTGGCTTTTAACAGAAGGTCTTTAATTTCATTTTTTCTGTTTTAATTCACTAGAAGATAATTCTTAAAAAAAAAAAAAAAAAAAAAGAGGCTAATGTTCAAGAAGCTTTTTATGTTGAGTTATGTTTTTATGTAGAGTTATGGGTTTATGTTGGGTTGAGTCTGATTGCTCTGAAAACAGCAGCTTTCAAGTAAAGCCATTTCCTTAGCAGTGTGTGGACTTTTCTGCTCAGAATCAAATAGGCGGGTAATCTTACCAAAGAATTTGAGGAAAAATATTTTCACAGTAAGTAATGTGGGGAGGAGATATTTGAATCTGACCCTACGGCTGCTTTCCTGAACTTATAGTCTCTGTATTGAGAAAATCTTGGTGGTGTGTATTTGAACTGAAATAGCAGAGACAATGGCAGAGTGGAGGCATTTATTAATGCTGCATTAAGCAATTCTCTGGGTATTTCAGGAGGAGTTGATTGTGATTGAAAATATTATTTCATGCTTACTCAATGAACTATATAGAAATATCTGTAAGGAGTCTATTGGTAAGAAGTAACTTTTCTTCTTCAGTTCAAGTATATTGAACCTGATTTATGGCTGACCTGACATACTCTGTCTTCTTTATCCATTGTTTTTTTCTTTTGAGTAATTTCAGAAACTTCACTTGTACCATCTAGGCCTGCTCAAAGTGAACCACCCTGGCAGGTTTTTCTGTGCAATTCTGAAAACCTGGATCAGTTTTGATCATGGAAAAAAAAAAAAAAAAAAAAAAAAAAAAAGCAGAAAACTCAAAAACATTCATTTGGTACTGTCTGGCACTTCAGTTAGATATGTAGCTTTAAAAATGTGACCAAAAAGCTGTTGATTCCTACTCATCAAAGAATTCTATCTTCCATATTAAAACTGAAATATGATTTTGTGTTGAACAGTTTCTTTGTTGGTTATTTTAGAAATAATTTGTCCAATTTTCTGACAATTTTCTGTAATTCATCTTCCTGAAGTTTCTGGTATATTTGCCCCTCAACTGATTTCTGTCTACCGTTTATATAGTTGTTCACTATCATAAACAATTGCCACCCCCCTCCCCTTCAACTAGAGCATAGTACTATGGGCTTGTATTCAAGGTTCAAGAAGAATATGAAGTTAGTTTGTCAGAAGATACCCACACATGTAGTCAGATACCCATGCATGTTGTAAAGTGATTCAGACACGACTTCCCTTGTTATTATCCAGCTGTTTTACTGCACTTTGTATTGCTCTGGTTTAATACCCCACAGTTCCTTTTAGATCTTGCCCTGTGGTATCCTTCCCTCTTCACAAATGCTACTCTGAATAAGTACTGTGAAAAATTCAGGGTCTGTGAATACCCATGAAACTCTCCAAGAATTTGTTAGAAACCTCTTTAGAATTTCTTTCAAATCCTTTTATTGAGGAACACATGCAATGAGGTTATGTCCTCCTAGGTCATTAAATCCAACCAGCTACCACTGTACTATATCCTCTTCCTTGGTTCCTTCCTCTCAAATTTATCATACTGTTTAAAATTTTTGCTCATATTACTTGTATTGGACCACTATATCACCTTGGTGAACTAATAGTCATGATAGGTAAGATTATCCATCTCTTGGTAAATACACACCATTTTCTAAACAGAGACAGTTAATCCAGCAGGAAGTAACTTAAAAATGCCAACTGAATTAACTTCTCTCTTACTTTTCTTCCTCTGTCTATTCCTTCTTCTAGAATTTGTTCTAAAGCTTTGCAAGTTTTTCAAATGAATTCTTAATATTCTCCTTCTTTAATAGAAGACTTTTATTTGCATTTTGTGCACCAACTACCTGTCAGGTTGGCTAATATATATTAAAAAAACCCCCTACTTAGTAAAGGAGTTGCAGCTTCCTAGTGGAAATCTGTAAGAATCATGGTGGAGAGTATTTTGTCTATTTGTCTCAAGAAGCACAAGGTCAAGATGTAGTCCACTCTGATAGCTCACAGATGTGCTTCCATGTGATGAAGTCAAACATTTTGTTCAACTCAAACATGTTCCGAAAATTGTTTCCTACAAGAAGTTATTTTAATTTTAGTTAAGACTAGGTATATGTGTTTTGATTTTTCATGATCAAGCTGAAGAATCAATTATTCACTGAGATTTTATTTGAATCATAAATGTAAAATCTGGTTCTTATCTATCAGTGCAAAATAAATAAAAACAATCTTTATAATTCACTGCCTGAATTATTGTATGTGACTGTGATCATACACAGCTGTATAATATAAAATGATTTTCAGAATTACACTTTTTCTGTTAAAAATATTTTAAGGTGATGTTTGAAAGAGGAAGCTTACAGCTGCCTGTCAATCCCTGCCTTAATTGACTCTAGAAATCTTAAACTGCCAAGGACCTCTGCATTTCTACCAAGATAAGTGATTAAAAATGAAATTCTAGTTCTACCACTCCCTTGTCTCCCTACAGGATTTTATTACTCAAAGGAGGACCGATACCTGAGATGACATTTTTGTTCTGTCCCTAGCTGAGATTACTGAGAATGGTGATGCTTTGACTGCTGCAGACTGAGTTCATCAGTCCTCTGAGATTCATCTCCTGTTATCTCATTGGTGTCAAATATTGTTTAGAAATCAGTTCAGGTGACTTATTATATGGGAACATCTATAATGTATTTCCCCCCGAAGATCTATAGCAGTTCTCTTTTCCGCTATTATGACTGCGACTTTTGTGCTTTCACAATTACTTTCCTGTCTAAATCATTTTGTATAAAGAATCTAACATCTAAACAGGAAACAAGAATTCCAGAAGTAGTGTGCCATGAATATTGCACAGTAAAATAAAGGAAAACTTGAAATAAAGACTCCCACAGTTACTGATCTAGCTTGTAGGTGCTGTAGCATTTATTTTCTGCAGAGCATCCTGGTCAAGATGTGAATGTTCTGAACACAGATATTGAACTTTACTTCAAATTATGTGCTAGAGGAAAGTACATTTTAACATTTAAGTTCATGTGCATTTGAAAGCAACACTAAACAAACCTTACAAAGACAGAACTGCAAATCCAAATGCAATACTTAAGGCATTCCATGTTTATATTCTTAAAAGCTTTTAACACACCATTTAACAGGCCATTAATTAACAGGCCATTTCAGATATTGTCAGCCAACTTCTTTAAGATGTTTATAGTATATAAGTATATAAAGATTAAGAATCCTACACTTTTTCCTTCTGAGTAGCAGAATATTAAAATAACATAAGCATGAAGATTCTAGGGTAAGAGAATCAGTTACATGACAGTTGAAATCATGTTCTGCCCTTAGAGAGAAGAATACAATTCACTCTGTACCGAGAGCCATTATGTTGTATGCTTCCAGAAAATACATGTATGCACACTTATTAACATTTTCTAATTCAAAATTTTATTCAAATATAAATCCCTCTTCTGACTGCATCTGTTTCTGTCAAATACACAGATACTTCTCTTTATGATGCCCTTCCTGCACCAGAGATCCCTGAGCTAATTCATGACACTTGACATTAATCACATGCTCAGATCAACAAATACTTTGCTTTCATATAAAAACTAATTTAGAGCATATTTCTAAATTATGGCTTGTTATTGCAGTCAATTTAATTAGCTAGTTAATGACAATATCTGTTCATAATCCAAGTAGTCAAAAATATCAAGTTCAGTAATTAGACCATATAATTTCTTAACAACTCAATCTTATAATGGAAAATGCTGTGCTTTGAGTCAATTTGCTTCTAATACTCTTCTATATTCAAAATTAGAAATTCCTAGGTGTATTCTTTTGACATTCAAAGCCTGGGGGAAAAAAAAAAAAAAAAAAGGTTAGAAAACTCAGCTCCCCTCTGTATTCCACGTTAAATTGCATGTAATTTATATTGCATTGTCTATCATTTTTCCAGACCTTTCTGAATGTATCCTATTTATCTAAATAATGGGCTGAAGAATCTACTATAAAACAATTGCAAACATTTAATCTTTGTTAGACAAACGTAATGATAAAACAATTACAGACTACTGTAGTAAGTAATATTGGACCATGTTATCAACACAGACGCAGAACATTCTTTCAATGGATGTGACAAAGGAAAGCATAGTGTAGCAGTTAAGACTGCTTTAAAAATCCTCTACAAACCTAACAAAGACAGTACCACAAATCCAAACTGACATTTATAGTAACCCATGGCAATGAAAAAAATCCTGTCAAAAAAGCATTAGAATAAGCTAATTTCATTTCTCCCAGCTGCCTGCCTTTCAATTCTTTATTCCTGCTATCAGGTTTGAATAAATTTCATCTCTCACACTACAAGTAATGAGCAGGCAATGACTTATGAAGCAAAGAGACCAAGTTGAGACAGAATTAGAATACAATTTTAATGAGACAGAGCTGAGAAAGTGGAAGTGTTATTCTTTTGACAGACTTGGCAAAATACCCAACATTATTTCAAATGCTCTTTCCTCTCTATAGAGAAACTGTCATTTGTAAAAAAATGGGACTACTCAGGAGAATACTTTTAGGAGTATATTGTTAATGTGATTTAAGTGAAGAACTAGTTATTAAAGAATTTTGTGTTGAAGTCACATTGGATGACAGAAAAACACAAACCCAATGCTCTGTTTTGTTGGTATCCTTCTAGAGACCCAGTATTTCCAAAACTGTTCCGTGGCCATCTGAATAACCCCACATCATTATTCAGGTGTCTAGAGATGGAATACTCATAATTACGCTCACAAGACCTAGGACTTTCTAGGTCTGATGACTCAGTCTCTAACACCACTCCATACCAACAAGATCAAAAAGAGGAGGCCACAAGAAACTGAGTCTCTCTGACAAATAGGGGGGGAAAAAAAGTCAAGAACGGCAAGCAAGCTCACAAAAAGTTGTTTTATGAAACTAGCAGAAATTCATCCCAAGATCTAGCCACAAAAATAGATACATTTAATATGGGAATGAATTCTGAAGTCCAGAAAATCTAACCAGAGACAATGAAGCAGATTGGCTCTGAACAGAGTTTTAAAAAAATATAAATATATATATTTTATACGTATTACATATTTGAATTACCTAATCAACATGGGATTTTTGTACTAACATTTCCTAAGTCTCATGAAAATATCCTTTGTGCCCTTCCTTCAAATGTTGTTTAAAAACTATCTGCTCAATTGATCTGTAAATGGAACAAGTTGAAAGAATAGTAACTACATAAATACTAACTGTACAATATAAGTACTGTTTTATTTCCTGCCTTAAATCCCTAGCTAAACTATGCAGTTCTCATACATGCCTGTTCCATACTTCTTTCTCACCTTAAGCTACTAGCCAAATTTAGAGAACAGGTTAAGCCTGCTTGTTTCAGGGGTCTGAGACTCTGTCTATACTGCCAATATCCTAACAAACCTGAGATCATCCTGGTTACACTCCAAGACAGCTGGAGGCAAACCAGCTCTGATCTAAAAATTGTGTAACTGCTTTAGTGCCTCTTAGTAGGGCTTATTAGCTTGGGCTCAGAGCCATGCTAATGTGGTTACACAGCTTCTAGTCTGGACCAAGTTCAGGTCTAGTTGGTTTGGAGAGAGCTCTTTTTTGTCTGCTTTCAGTTGTACAGACACAGTCTGACAAAACCACCCTTTGTCACTTTTCAGCACACAAAAAACAGCTCATTCTCACTTAAAATTGATATATATTACAAAGTATATTAAATTTTTTATGCAATGTTGGGAAACAAATTGGCAAGTCATACTACATTAAAAGGTGCATAGAAAGGGTATACTTGAGAAAAACCCTCAGCTGCAATATCAAATTTTAAAAAAATACAAGTACAGACAAGTAATATCTTTAATCAAAGTATGGTTCTACTTTTCCCGCACTAAAATAAAAAATTTTTCAGTCTTGGACAAAGCATAATTCAATATTTCTGATATACAGTTTATGCACTCCCTACCCAAGATTAGCAGTTTTAAAGGATGCATCCTCTATATGAAGCAAAAGG
The DNA here is from genome assembly GCF_015227805.2 of Hirundo rustica. Classification (NCBI taxonomy): domain Eukaryota; kingdom Metazoa; phylum Chordata; class Aves; order Passeriformes; family Hirundinidae; genus Hirundo; species Hirundo rustica. The sequence continues at coordinate 60,382,684 of NC_053488.1, read as the reverse complement.
CTTAGAGCAGACTGTACAAATTTAAGGCCTCTTTGTTTTAGGACTCTTCGTTCAAAATGGTATTGCTCCCTCTCCTTTATTTACCTGAAACCAGTCTGACTGTTCAAATGGGTAAATATTGACAAATATGCTGTTGAGGCTGAAGAAGTTTTGTTTCATTATTACATGTGTTGTTAAATGCCAGAGTTATGGAAGTCAGTCAGAAGACAGTCATCTGCCTCCTTAACCTTACAGAAGAGCTTTTGACTGGTTTGAGTGTGTATTCTTGGAAATGTAGCAAGTTGTACAGGCACAGCCAGTAATTTCCTTTTATGAGAGTACTCTATTGAAAGTGGCTAAAGATGTCACATTTTCATTTTTTCCCTGAAACCTCCTTCCCAGAAGAATTTTTCAATGCCATCATCTCAGCTACTTGGAGCAAAGTGCTTTCTGATTTTGCCCTTGTTTTTTCAGTACTTTCTCCAAATACAGAGAATTGTGTACTAACCCAGTTCTCGGAAACCATGAAATCTGATTTGTTTTTGCTGAGGAAAACCAGGGAGAATTCTGAGAAGGGAGAAACCAGTCAGTGTGAAAGGTAAATATACTGTAAAATAAGAGGGTGGAGATTTGCTTCACAGAGATATTTATTTGTGCTTCATGTTTAGTAGTAATCTTCATAGCAAATTGTACCCACAGATACTGTATGCACAGATACATTGCTGGTGAAATGGCTCATGAACAGTGTGATGGGAAGGACATTGTTAACTGGTCCTGGAGAAGGGATGCCACATCTCACGTGGTAGATTAGGGAAGACCCTTGAGTGGTCGTTACACAGATTTGCCCTTTCAAGCTGCTCATTCCAGAGAAAAGAAACTCATTTTACCACAGCTGTCAGAAACCCCTATAGCCAGCCAGTCAGTTAGATCAGCCTGCAGAAGATAGGATTCCACTACTGTACAAAGCACTCAGTTCACAATTCTGTCTTGAACAAAATCAGCAATGCAGATAATCTAATCTGGATTAAGAAAAATCTGAGAGAGACAACATTATACATGGCTGCAACATATCAGATAGATTTTCTGGTGAGCAGTCTTCTGGAATAAGTGGTCAACATATGTCTAACTGCGAAACCACACTGAAAGTCAAAAACAGTGGTGACTGTTTTCCATATCTTAATTTTTTTTTCTTTTCCTTTTGCCATAAATTGTTTAATTTTATTCTGACAAGATGCTCTTACCTTGCAGAGCGCAACAGTCCTGCCTGCCAAGCAGACACATTATAGTTTGATGTCTGACATGACAAAGGAAAAGAAAAGCATAAATTGCCTCAGGGCCTTCTAAAGGCAAAACACTTTATTAATCTTAGTCATAGGAGTATAGAACAGTCAGAGAAGTGTTATGAAATAGTAAATCGTAAACAGCGTAGGGGAAAAAACTGAAGTAAACGCATCTTCCAGATATTTAGTCTTTGGAAACCTGAGATTAGGTGCTTATGGCATGTTTTCTTCACTAACCCTGAGATAACCTGATTATATGCCTATGTCCTTAAACCATTCTGAAGTTTGTATTCGCTCCTCAGCTGTTTCCAAGCAAACAGCAATTTGTGCTGTCACAAGACATTCCTAGTAAAAACAATGGTGAAAACAATCATCATTGTTTCCTGGTGAAACAATCATCCCAGAGGCAATGATCCTCCAGACCTACCCATGAGGTCATTGCTGTGAGGTGGTTACACCACAGCCTTGTACTCACAGCGTTTTGGTGTACTGGTACCCTGATAGTGAGGCTGAGACAATGTCTGCATTTGGAATGTGTCCTGATGGCTTAACCAAGACACAGGATCCCCATGCTAATAGGACAAACCCTCTGCAAAGACTCAGAGAATTTATGGTTCAGTATTTCTGAAAGACAACGCAAAGTTTAGAATATGAAGCAAAAATACCAACCTATAAACAAATAAATAAGCAGCCCCACATAAAAAACAAAACCCACCCATAAATAAAGAGGGTTTTATGTGCTATTTCTGTTGTAATTGGTTTTCTATTAATGATCATCAGTCTCTGGAATTCCTTAACAAAGTAAATAAAGCTAGTAAGATCCTATGAGCAATGGAAAAGCTATTTGATGAGAAGCTGTCGTACAGTATCAGAAGATATATCCACGCGTCTTCAGTTTTCATATAAATGCCAAAATTTTTAAATCCTTTTTTTATCCAAGCTTTCTTTCTCCTTCTAATCTTGGAGCCATCCAAAGCTGAAATATACTGAATTTTTATGGAAGAACATGGAGAGACTAGCAAGAAGAGAAGGTTTTACACTAAATAAAAGCAATATAGTGTCTGAAAAGGCATCTCAAAAAATATTTTCTCTTCTCAATAGGGCTGTTAGTTGCCTTTCGAATAAATTTCCATAGTCTGCTGTGTTTTTAAATTCTACATATATATAATGAAATCAGATAAAACTGTATGAAGACAGATTTAACAACCACAAAAAAATTAGAAATATGAGCAAATTTCATTGTATTATTGTATTTTTTATTTATTTATAGATTTAAAAGAAAACCAAACAAGCATTATCTGCTTCCCACAATTACTGATTGTCTAGATTTCGTGAGGAGTATAGCAGAAAAGTAATTCTGCATGTGTTAAGCAAGTCTTTAACTAAAAACTATCAGCAGCAAAATACCTGATCACTGCTGAGTAAGAGAATGCAAAAAAAAAATGTAAAGCAAAGTTGGTTTTCTTTCCTCCTTTGTCCTCCTCTCTGCCTCTGCTTTTCCTATAGTGATTGTTTCCTGCCAATTTTTTTCCAGTGTGTAAAACATCTGTGATTTGCTGCAAGAAGTCCCTATTTATATTGAGAACCACACAGCTGGTGTAACTTAAAATAAAAAAAAAAACCAAAAACCAAAAAACAAATACAAGCGGGCAGCAAAGCATGAGTGGTGTTATCCCATGACCCTGGAGGGTCATTTTACTTGTTATTGCACAATGCACATGGGAAGGCTTCCTATGAAAAGGTTGTGCATAACCAGCAAGCAAGATTCAACTTCCTTTTACGACAGAAAAATGCAGCTTCATAAAACCGTTATTTTGCCGAAGTAAATATCTTTACGAATAATTGATTATGTTAAATCTAGAAAGAGGCCAAGTTCAAAAACTGCTTAATATAGTGTGAATTTTAAAGTAGGCATTATGAGATATGATTTTTTTTTTCCATAGTTATCATGTTAGCACAAACTCATTGTCATGACTTTCTTGCTTAATATCACTACAGCTGTAAAAGCATGGTATTTCCCAACCAAAATGAAAATGAAATCATTTCATTCTGAGCAAACATATCTGATTATCACAAGAATTCTAAATGCAACATTCCTCCACAAAAAACAAAACAAAACAAAAAAGCCCAAACAACCCCCTCCAAACAAACACACCCCCAAATAACACACCCCCAAAAAACCTCAAAAAACAAAAACAAAAACAAAAAAACCCAAAAACAAACAAACAAGCAAACAAAAACCGACCAAAAAATATGTACTTCACAGTCACATATTCATCTTCTTTGGAAAGAATTTTAGGAATTAAATTAAGATAATTTTCTGGATCTAACTGTAGCTCACCAATTCCTGTCAGCCTTGTTTCTTCTTCTGAGTCATATATATTAGGTTTATTGAATAAAAAGTCTGTAAGCTATTCCTTAAACTGGATATTTATTTAGCTGTTTCAGGTCTGCCCTTTTCACTTTCCCCCTCTACTGTTTCTAATGCAACTCATTGTGAGAACTAAAGCTGCGAAGCATGAAAGATTATGTCCTGATACAAGACAGTACTGGAGTTTTAACCTTCAGTGCTAATAAGATGGGTCTTAATTGTCCTCCCAAGTGTCTGCAACAAAGCTAATTTCAGAGTGCCAAAGATAACCCCTGTAGGTGACCTAATTAAATTCTTAGGAAAGCTATTATTTTTAAGATAAGGTGTTTCAACTATTGATTGTTTAAAAATGCCTGGAAATGAGGCATCAGCAATTCCTGCTCAGTCAGAATTTTCCATTTGTGTCAGCTGTGTGTACAAAATTAGAAAAAGTGAACCATTTATCTTAATTTATTATGATTCACCACAAATTTCTGTAACCAAAATATTTGTTTCATGCAAACATATCAAATTGTTTAAATATACATAGTATATATTTTCTGTATTAATTAAACACATAACTGAATCCACAGAGTGAATTGTTATGTTTAAAATAAAATTAGAGAAATTAAAGATGGGAACTGTCTTCTCTCAGGTCAAGTAATTGCAAAATTATTCATGCCAATTCATTAGCTTCATTGAAAGCATTCCCAGACTGACCAAATCTCACTACCGTGATAGCACATCTTACCCTCACAAATGTTGTCTAGAGTGCTGATTTTAAGCCTTTGTAACAGGTGTGCAGAATGCTTCATCTAATGTTGAACTAATTTTTGGAACTAGTATTGGGAAATTTTAAATTTTGAATTGTCTAAGAAAAAAGCAATTTGATTGCAATGAGCATCATTGTGTTAAGGAGAGAAGCCTTTCCCCAGACAAGGTAGGATTATTCTGGAGAGCTGAAGTGGAAGGAGAAAAGCCCAAGTGTAGTGGTGTGAGAGTTGTTTTATTAAGTTATTAAGTTATTTTTGTAAGATTTTTGAGTTATTTTTGTAATGGTTTAGTCCACTGTACCCCCCTGTGTTATGGAATAGTTTTCCCCCTTATGAGTTAGGTATTTAAACAGACGTTTTCTGTCAGTCATTCCTTCCCTGCATCTGTCCCTGTCAATTCCCCCCCTCTCCTCGTGGTTGCCCTGTCTGTCTCTTCGAGACCCTTCCCTGGATTCTGGAAAGATCCAGGAGAGGTGTCAAGTGGTAGGCTGGTGCCCGGGGAATCCCCTCCTACCCTCCTGTGATTTGTTAATGGGTCAGAAGTTGACACCCCTGTTACACCCCTGTGTTCCCTGGTTGGCTGACCCGTTGTCAGCCCTCCCCCGTTTATAAGTGGCTGTCAACCTTTGATCTCTGCTCTCTCTGGGCAGCAGAAGGCTGAGGCGGAGCTCCTTGCCGGGCTCCCCTTAGTAAACTACTTTCTGCTCTGCCTAAAGAGAGATGACTCTTTTTCCGTCGCCGCCGTCGCAACTCCATTAGGTCCACTCGCTGGTGTGGGGAACCAAGAACTCACTGGGAGGAGGTTACTCGCCCTGCCTGTAACCCTGACCGATCCTCGTTGTGGCAGTGCAGAACTGAGCTAGCCTGCACGCCTGCCAGGCGTGAGAGGACACTGCTATACCCAAGGATAGCCAGGGTTTCAGCTATCAACCCAGTGTGCCTGTTGTTAGATCAGTTGCTAACAGTGGCATGTCTCCTTTGTAGAAAAGAAAACCCACAGACATCTTAACTTGTTAAACTAGCCACAGTTGTCATTTTATGCAAGGGAACAAGGGAGTGGAGAAATAGAGAAAATATAAAAAATTAAAAAGAAGAAAAAAGTGTCTTACAAGACCATCAAACTACTAAAGTAACCTGTTTTCTGTAAATACTGTACATTTAACTGACTTTGGATGTTGCAGAAAATGGATCCCATCTGGCAGGTTCTCTGTGTTTGAAGCAAAAACACAGTGTTCCCCAAACTCATTCCTAAAAAGGTTTCCGATTTTTCACACTTAGATGGATTTTTTCTTTTCAATATATTCTTTTAAATTCTAAGCCCCCAGTTTTCTTTCTTTTCCCCTATCCTAAAATAAAGAATTATAACAATAAATATATATACCCTATGTAAAAAAACTGTGAATGTTTCTATTTTAGGAGCATTTCTAACATATTCCAACTTATCTTAAAGTAAGTTTAAAAGCAAATATGCTAATAAGCACATAATTTTCGATTATATGTGTAAATCAAGAAAGAAAGTGCTTCATGAAACTCCTTTATCTCATTACATAAGAAGAAAACAGAGCTGAATGAATTCTCTTGCTTGAGTGCTAAGCAATAAGGTTCAACAAGGCTTACAGGAACTAAAGACCCTCAGTCATCTCAGAGAACCACGTGTTTTGCAGAACCAGACTAACACAGTAAGCAGGGGCAACACAGAGGTCCTCTCTATCTCAGAAGAAGAGAGAGAGAGAGGATTGTTTTCAGGTTTCCTGTGCACACACCGGCCTCTGCAATCCCCTCTTCCATAATAAAAACAAAAGGCGCTGGATCATGAGCCATCCTTGTGCAAAAGCCCTGCTTGCTGTGGGTCCTGCTTATCATGCTTCACTGACAGCAGGTTTTACCCTCTGAAGGGAGGATCTGGTGCAAAAATTCTCACAACATTCCTAGTTTTGAACTTAAATTACAGTCCTTACTTTAACTAGTGGGGATTGTCTGTGACAATTTCTAACTGCATCAATTAATACACTAAAGAATAAACACACAACAAAATCTAAAGCAAGAGTTTTCTCTTGTGTTTTTGATAATTGAAATATAATTAATAAAAACAAAATTGAGATTATTCATTTCTTTTAACATTACTTCTATAGCACAGTCCAATTATATGATTCTCTGGTGTTTGGGTATCCGCAGGATTTCTTCACAGTCTTCAATTCCCACAACTTCTTTCAAGAGGTGATTAAAAAAATCTATTTTCAAATATGAAGTTAACAAAACTATAAACTGAGGCTCAAAAGAGCTTCCTTTACTGAATTTGTTAAAGTCACATCAACCTGACAAGCAGGGGTCACTGAAGTTCAACCCTCAAATGTTCACATCCCTGAGGAGAATGGAACATTATTAATATTTTTGTATAGAAGAACTCCTGAGTGAAGCAGACTCTCTCAATAATGAAATGAAAAGGGTATTCCACTGTGTACTGTGAAATATATTATGTATCTTCCACATAGTTGGTTGGGGATCAACTGCCAGCTTCTTCACGGTGTGAGCTCTTGATTGAAGCACCAGCTGTGTTCAAGGGATTGAAAGAGACCTTGAAAATGGCAAAGCAAGACCCAGCATTCAGAGCTGACAAAACAAAACTGACAAGAGAGGCAATAGCTATTCTTTCTGAGTGCTCATCATAGGAAATGTCATTGAAATGAAAGAAGAAAGAGAAAAGGGGGTGGGAGAAATCAAGCAGGGGTTTTAGTATGATTTGAGTATGCTCTTCTGTTTTCTCACACTTCTTTTTTTTATTTCTAATTGGAAAAAAAGAAATGTAACTTAAAGCTTGAAGAAAAATTAAAATGCAGGAGACATGAGAAAAAGCCTCTCTCTGTCAAAAACATCCAGGAAGATTCTTGTTTACTTCTTGTGAGAATTAGAGCTAACAGAGGTCATCAATCTGCAGTGGTAAGTTGGGTGTAATGCAGAAAAAAATGTAAGCCTACTGCATTATAAAACTTACTGTAGAATTAAATTTGTAAGGGAGCTCTGAATCCTAATAATTCCTACTGGAAAAAAATCATAGTCCCTATTTAAATATAACTCTCCATTTAAAGTACATCTGAGTTACTTATAACTCCTAGGAACATAGAATGGTGTATTTTGGGAGGGCAGGAAGTATCTAAGGTCAGCATCCATCTGTTATGTAAAGATGCATAAATCTGATTTTGACTTTCAAGACTTTTAATGGGTTTTTTTTTCCGCTCTGTAACTTTTTTTTAAATGTGTGCAAGCCTGTCTTTGGCAGGCAAAGTGTTGAAATGTCAATTGGTATCCCCTGGAGACTTCATTTCCACTGTCTGACACTGCCAACATCATCATGTGGTTCAGGGTTTATTTTTCCTGCTGTGACTGAACTGGAAAATCTAAATCAGCCCTGTACAAAAGGTTGAGCAGAGGCCAGCTGTAATCAGATAGAAACTATTATTTTTGACCATAAGATGGGAGGAAGGAGCAGGGGAATCACGTTAAAAAGCCCTGCATAGGTAGCTAATCTCTTAGAATGGCTACATACAACATTCTGTTTAATAACCAGCTTAGCAGGTAAACAAGAGAGGGGAAAAAAGTACTGTTAAAAGGGCAGTGGTAAAATCTTATCCAGTCAGAAGCATACTGGATTTTCAGGGGTAAAAAGCTGTACCAGAGAAAGATTCAGAAGAAATAGAGATGATATTTCAAACAATTTTGCATGTGGCTTTCATCACTTATCAACCTCTGTGGTCAAGTGAATAGGTCATTAGATGGGGAACTGGAGAAATTTATGCTTTATCTCTGTTTCTGCCACTGATCTAATCAACACCAGGTCAAGATTCTTCAAACCCCCAGGCCACCTTATAACACTTTTGTTCACAAGCTCCTTGGAAAAGAAGCATTTTGTTTATAGCAATTTTGTGCTTTGTCTATCTCTTTAAGAAGAGAGTTTCTAGGAAGGCTCACTCCTAATGCAAACAATTTTGCAATTATAATATGTTTCAAACACAGAATAGTAGTTCTACTGTGATAGAAGTGTGACATTTTTCTGTGTTTGGTTTGCAGGCCAACACCTTTAACAGCATATTTGTTCAGTGAAAGATAGAGTGCTAGTCTACAGGGACAAGAAATGGCTTTGTCATTTTCTAGATGTCAGCTCTTATTTTCCAGTGCTTTCTGGCAGAAGAATTACCATTAGCCTTCCATCTTTCTCACCAAAACATTTGCTTATCTAGCTGCTGGAAGTGCTTTTGTTTAAAATTCCTCTCATATAAGTACCATGGTTAGAAAAAGGTTATTTGGTTTACAAAGCAATATCATGCTGCACTCTCTCTCTCTGATACAACTGTAGATGAAAACAGTCAAGAAACATCTGAGGAGCAAAAATCTGTTTATTAGGCATAAGACTTTTTTCTTGTTAGGATAAAGAAAAGCAATCACTAGTGCTAAGGATTATGGAACACTTTTACTTCCTTGTTTGCAAGTGTTTATAAATGTGTCATTATTTGAAAGTAATACATGGAAATTTGAAGCTTAGGCAGATTGGAGTTTGGACTCAAGCAGAAGCAGGACCTAATTCTCACTAGATGCTTCAATTATTAATCAAAGATAGTATAATAAAATTACACAAGCATATGCAAAACCATATTTGGATAGAATACAGGTTAAAAAGACCAATTATGAAGATCACTCTGTGTTTGTCTGATCCTGAAGGCATTCTGTGCAATAAAATATTAATTTACAGTCTCACTAACCTTCTTAGTTTCCTTCTTTTGAGGCTAGATGATAGCTGATAAATATCCAGAAAAAAAAAAAAATTAAAATCTTCCTCATTGGTTTGGTCCTTTCAAGATGCATGCAGGTTTTGGAAAGTATGGCATGAATAATCCATTGTGACAACTCCTACTCAGTCACTCAGTACCTGTGCCTCAGAAAATGTTACACTAGGATGACATTTACTGTAAACTGTGGTTTGTCAATAAATCAACACAACTGCTGATTTGAGAGCAAGCATTGTGGACAACAAGAAAAGCAAAATTTACTGAAGGAGCAGTGAGTAAAAACTAGAAATTCTCAATCTTGTTTTCTTTTGTAGTGAAGGATGACAATAAAATGGGCTGAAATAGATAGAGCTGTATTTGTGCCTAATGTACAACTACACTAATTTACGATGGACAGAATAATTCCTGGTAAAATTAGAGTTAGCTAAAAGGATCATAGTTCATTACTTCCTCCACCAAATAAATCAAGGGTAAAAAGGATTAAGTCAATCCAGAACATTTACTATTTGAGATTTTTTTTTTTAAATAAAAGAGCTTTTCTGCAGTACACCAACAGCTATAAACTCATTTTATCATCACAGACATGCAATTTACAGCACATAACTGTAAGTAATCTATAAAGAGGCTTCATATTTTTTATATAGGAACCATAAATATATTTTAAGACAAGGGAGCTCATTTTCAATCTCATAGAAAGGGCAAACCTTTAGATTATGCATATTCACACACATGTGTAAAATCACAGTTACATTAGTTCTGAAAGAAATAAGGCTCTTCCCCTCTGCCCGCTTGTCTTCTTCAAAGAACTCCTCCTTGGTGGATTTCACTGCTTGGCCCAGGTGAAAACTGTTGGTGAAACATTTTTCACCATAAATAGAAAAGTACAAAAATCTGGTTCCAGCAACTCACAGGTTTAGCAAAACTGTCTCTGTGTGTAGTCTTCAACTCTGGGAAGGATTTTGTGTTTACAGCAGGCTTTTTACAACAAGGTGGAGTTAATGGTTTTATTTGGGGTGCATTTTGAGTCTGCCCCATTTAGCCTCTGCCTGAGTTGGAGAAGGGACATGGTTACACATCTTTCAAGTAGTCAGCTGGATGCACAGCACAAGCATGCACAATTTTCTGTCACTTAAAAGTGACAGAAAAGAAATAAAAAGAAGGAGAATACACAGTATTTAACTATGAGAAATGGAAAATATTTGGGATTTTTTTTGCCAGCCAGAGTCCTTGTTTTACTCTAAGTCCTTATGAAAAGCTTTAGTTGCTCACCAGCTGCCTCAGCTACATTTTTGACCCTTGCTGATCTTTCTGAGTACCATTTTGTCAGGCTATCCCTTGAAATCTATTATTCAACTGTTCTTTGGTGTATTTCTTTCTTCAATACATGGTATTTAACAGCTGTGATTAATCAGCTTTTTCAAAGCTAAGTATTGTTTGGTTTAAACATAAGGAAAAAAACAAGAACAAAAGAAACAAGCCTTTTGTAGATCTCTAAAACCACTATCTGCTCAGCATGTCTGAACAGGAACAAGGGAGAATTTAGCTATTCAGTCAGATTTCCAAGCGGCATAATTTTACAAGGGCTCTCCGTATTTCTCAATAACTCTCCACTTATCTGATAGGCTGCTCTGTCTCCAGATGGCAATTTTTTCTTTCCTTGTTTTCAGTTTGCTCTGGGCTGTGTTTCCCCTCACCAATCAGCAGACCTGTTCCCTATGTAACTGAAGACAATCTGCTTGGCTATTTCAATCACAACAGAGCATCCACAGCCCTACCCATATTTGCATTGTCGCAAACCTGTAGCTGTTTTAGAGATGGTGTGCCTGTAGCAGTTTAAGAACACCTTTCTCTGTGAGTCTAGCCATTTCTTCAGAAATGTAGCTATGTCCACAGATAAAAGGCAATAATAAATTTGAAAAAAAAAAATAAATCTTCACATCACTGGTAGTTACTTTTTTTTTTTTTTTTTTAGTAGTTAGCATAGTTACTTCATAACACATCCATCTCCTCTTACAGTAACGCGCTTGCTTTTTTTTTTTTTTTTTTTTTTTTAATAGTTAGAACCTCAACCTGAGAAGTTTGACAGTTTTCATATGCATATATGAAAGGTTGTCAGGACAAGCTTTTCATATACAAGCATGCACACACACACACACACATATGTATATGTATATGTATATGTATACATATACACATACACATACACATACACATACACATACACATACACATACACATACACATATATATCTGCTCCCTTTTGAAGAGATTCTGGAAACACCCCAGACCCCAGATCATCACCTACAGAGTGAAGAGGTTCTATAACACCTCTCTCTTAGTTGTGCCAGAACTGTCGATTGACATTGCCACACTTTGCCTCTCCAAACACATCCACTCTCCTTTCTAAAAGGCACAACATGGCATTGAAATTTCCACTCCACTCCAAAATTATGGATTTGTAACCTGTATTTCACCACCGTAGGTTAACATGAGTGGTAGAAAAACCCTTCTAAACAGCCTGCCTCTAGAAGAAAATAATAGAAATAAGGAAATGGGGTTTTCTGCCTCAACTGAAAATCTCAGTTCAACTTCAGGTCAGAATTGCTTTACTGATTTGGAATAGGATTAGGATTAAGATCTGTTATTTATCATGTTTGAGTTTGTGTGCTTCTGTGGGTTTTTCTCTGTTCTGAAATTGATAGTAGTATCATATTTCACAAACATAGATCAGATCTGTGAGAAAAGCAGTCTTCCTTTTTAGAAAGCACTTACTCAGCCATGAAAGCAGTTGTTCATTTGATACTATACATTGTAGTAGAGTGCACCTGGACTCTCCTGGGAAAAATGTCACACAAGAGACCATCTGCTGAAATGTGTAGATCTTAGAGGTTCAGTAAACCAGATTTAAATTTGTTTGGAAATGCACATGGACAAAAACGGGTCTCCTTTCAACTGTGTTTTACAGAATTGAAAATCACAGAAAGGTCTAAATTTTTGATCTAGAAATAACTAATAACAACTTGAATTTATTTGTTTTATAGGTACATGCCTTTACAGACAACATCTATGTTTATGCATATTTACTTGCCATAATATATTCTGGTATTGCCTGAGTTTAGACAGGAAAATGGGGAATATAGAATAGGGATAGACTGTCCAGAGCAGTTTTTCCTGTGTCACACTTTCTATTTTTTCTTTGGGGGTTTTGTTCCCTTGCCACCCCATTTTATATATATATATTTTTTTTACACAACCCATTTTTCAGTACTTCAGTATTATTGAGATGGAAAATGGAAAAGAGATAGGGTGAACTGATTTCATACAAGTTCAGTATGTAGGTACATATATGTAGGTACACCCTGTAGACAATCCTGACCTTTTATCCTTATTGAAGGTGAATTCTCATTCACAACTGCTGTTCTAATACATCCCAGCTGGCTTTAATGGAAGGATTTATAGGGTGTTTCTAGACTGTTGTGAATTGCATCCAACAGTGCCCTGCAGAAATTGTGTGTTGTATCCTAATTTCGTTTTCAACAAGGGCCTGAGTGGTGGGATATGGCATAACAGGGTTATCCTCTTCAAGCTTCAAAATAATTCTTATAAACTATGAGGACATTTTTCCCCCTCCACTCTCACCTCTCCTTGAGAGATAATTTCATAAATATTTATAGGTGAAGGGCATGGAAGTTACTTTCCATCACCCATCTGAGTCTGAGAAGGGTCCCCTTCTTCCCCAATTACCAGGAATTTAGCAGACTTCCAAGTTCCCACGGTAATTGTTCTAATAGACAGAAGTACATTTGAATTTGTACTTTGCATATATAAAGAATATACAGTTAACTGCTTAAAATAGTGACAAAATCAGGTGGTTTATTTGTTAGGAGTGTAAGACTACAAAGGAGGATAGAGTCAATTCTGTCCTTATCGCAGATAGTAGTGACACATTGGTTTAGTGTCTATTCATCTGGAGAAGACAAGTGATGGTTAAAAACATACCTCTTATCCTCGTAACAGGTCAACAGTCAAGGTCCAACACCTTCAACACAGACGTTATTGTCATTGTAAGGAATCCAGCTGATTTAAGGTGAAAAATGCAGCTGATTATTCTTTTAAGCAGTCATCTTCAGCTTGCTTGTAAAACAATCATAAAAGACAAAAAATCATATATTTATTTGAAACGTGCCTGATGCTAAGACAACTGACAGTGTACTCCCTACACAATACAACTGTATCTTTAAGGCTACAGTAAATCCCAAGCATGTATCAATTATCCAGAAGTGGGTGTTTCAAATTATGGAAAATGTAGTAAAAGAAAACTTCCAGTAAGATAGGATTAGTTTTGAAACTCCTTGGGAGTACTGGATTGATGTCTCTTCAGGCTGGAGCTGCCATTCAGTTTCAGACGAGCGACACAAACATCTGAATCAATTTAATTCCATATAACCCCGTTACTTTTTTTTTTTTTTTTTGGGGGGGGGGGGGGGGGGGCGTTACTTAGGGTTTTGTTTTTGCTTTAGATTAAAAATGTAACTTTACTTATTATTTACCATGAATCTGTACTTCAGGCTCATGTTGCTGAATGTTATTGGCAACATATAGTGACCCACATAGTGAATGAAACTCAGAACCAGTGCAGTCCAAGTTAATTAACACAAGCTTGTATGTGAATTCCCTGCTGTTGTGGCTGAGTGAATAGGTGGTATAAACTGAAGATATTTTAGAATCCTACTAGAAAGTGTGAAATAAAAAAAGTCTTAATCCTGCTAAGCTTTACAATAGTGAAAAATGAGATACTTTCTCAGAATTTTAAACAATTTCTTAATGAAAATTCATCCCATAAGTGTTTGTGAAAGAAGAGAAACATCACTAAAATAGGAAAATGTTATTGAATGCATGGCACAATAACAGTCTCCAGTACTTTTGTTTTGCACAAATGTTTTTGTGTATGAGACTTTTGGAACTCATGTAAAAGTCTGCAAGCTCTTTTATTTATGTGAATTAATTCAGATTTATTTCTGAAAATAGAACAACAAGGGAAGTAGACAATTAACTCCAACAGCTCCAGAATAAAATACTCACAGAGCAGAATAAAAATTAGCCCAAAGGAGAATATTTCTATGTTTTCACATATCATGGATGAAATGAAGAATGTTTTGATGTGCTATTTACCGCAAAAGTTGTTTAGGGAATCAGTAAGTAACCAAAATATTTGGGTGCTTAATACATGCATGCCCTGAACTGGGGAAACTTATTTCTGAGCTTAATGTTATTTTACACGCAGACTGCATTAGTTCATCCTATGGCGGAGTATCAATAGAGACTTGTATACGTAACAGAGTCACAAACATCTGACTTAACCAAAGCTGCCTTGCACACATCTTGTTTCCTCATTTTCTCAAACAAAATAGGAATTTTAAGACAATCTTTACTTCAGTTACAGTGAATGTGATAGTTTATCAGATGCATTCCTTTGGGTGGAAGAAGTAAAGGCATAAGTGAATAACATAGGATGGATTTTAAAAGGCAATATTTTCACTGTGCTGCGGCAAAGACTGTGTAGGATAACACAAACCCTTAAAACATCCCAAACATATTTGTCCTTTTGATATTGCAGAGGATACCTGTTGAGAAATCAGATTCAAAATTCTTCCTACATGCAAAGTGAAATTCCATTTTTTTTTTTCATCTGGGCACCAACACTGAGTACCCTGCTACATCTCCCCAGGGAATCCAGAGCAACCCAAACACTGTCACAGCTGTAAGCTCCCCCTGGAGAGCTCTTTGCCATCAACTTCAGCACCTTAAAAATACGAAAATCATGAGTATTTATGAGCATGAGTGTTTCCAAGCTAAGGAAGGGAAAAAGTAAAGTGGTACAAGGCTTCCGTTCTCCCATCTCCCCAATGGCTATTTCTTTGCCCCATCAGTGGACTAAGATGGGAGGTGCATCTGTAGTACCTATGCCCTAATTTATATATTTTAACTCTTTCTGACGTGGTGATCCTTGTTATTCACTCACACTGAATCAGCAGGAGGGACCTTTTAATGCTATTAACTTTTGTGAAGCTTCTCTGCATGCCACCAGAGACAATTAATCTAGTAATTCAAAGGCAACCACCATCTTTCTCAGGCACTGTGGAATGTAAATAGATGCACCCTCTCTTTGAAAAAGTATCTTTCCAGTGATTAATTATTTAAGTACATTATCAATTATTCAAAATATCTTACATATTAAGCTTGAATTTAGAATTTTGAAATAGCTCAGTATAAATAGCAAGCCATAAATGTAAAAATCTTTCTCATACCATGTTTAATTGCATCTTTGCTGCTTGCTACATACACATATGGAGCAAAAATTGCCATACCTGCTTGAAAAATTGCAGCTGTATGTCACTTGTAAATGACAACAACAATCTATTTCTATTACATTAGCTTTACTAGCTTGCAAATAAGTAATCTTCTGGAAAAAAAAACCAAACAAAAAAAGAAATAAATACAGCTGCTGTATTTCTAAAATCATAGAATGTCTGGAGTTGGAAGGGACCTCTGAAGGTCACTTGATCCAACCTTCCCACTCAAGAAGGGCCAACTAGTGCCAGTTGTCCAGGACCATATCAGGTAACTTTTGAATATGTCTACGGATAGAGACCCAACAACTTTTCTGGGTAGCCTCCTCCTGTACTTGGTTACCTAAAGAGTGAAAAGTTATGTGATGTCTGGGGGAAACCTCGTGTGTTCGATTTTATGTCCATTGCCTCTTACTCTGTCATTGGGCACTGCCAAAACAGCCTGTCTCCACTGGCCTTCCATGGAATTGGATATCAGAATGATTGAGGTAGGAAGAGATCCCCAAAGAACACCTAATCCAAACCCCCTGCAATGAACAGGGATCTCTTCAACTAGATCACATTACTTACAACACCATTTAAGCTGACCTTGAATGTTTTGACCTTTGATATTCCCTCTTGTCAGGATCTTGAACTCCACCATCTTATGGTGACTGCCTTTGACCTCCACAGCCCCAAGAAATCCCTTCCTGTTGGTATGTTTGAGGTTCAGCACAGCACCCACCTTTACTTGTTGCTGTATCACTTGGATCAATAATTTTTGATGGACTTCAGAATGTCCTTATTGAATACAGTGTGAAATATTTTGGTTGTGTGTATAAATTGTGGCCTTAGCATCGTTTGAAAAGCAGTTTGCAACCTGCTATTGAGCTTTCTTTGTATTTGCAAAGTAAAAAATTCACAAAATCTGCTTTTCAAAATGAATTGTACTGTATTTTTCCTTGCTTTTCCATGTTTAATTGGAAATATATGCTGAATAAAAATGGAAGTCACAAGTATGAAATTTGGCATTAAGCAGAACCCATTTTAGCTAGTGTATGATGAAAAGCAACCTTCACATCTGTTGTGTAGTTTAGATATTTTATTGATTCCTTCTTAGAAGTGAGGAAATTTCTTTTTCTTTGGTTCTCCTGACCACGTGACCTGGTTTAGGGCAAATTTGAGAGAAAACCCCTGAATGGGGTCCCTCTGGGGAGCAAACCCAAATGGCCCCTCCCTCCAACCAGTCCGGTAATAAACTTCTCAGAGAAAAGTGGAAAAAACTGTTTTACTAAACAAATGAAGTGCATACAAGTATAAAGAATGAATAATATGAAACAATAAAACCTCTCCTTCTGAAGTGAGATGGCACATTGAGAAAGTCCTTGCCGTGGGTGTAGCTCGGCTCTCTCTCTCAGTGCCTCTCCTCAGTCCCAGTCCCTCCGGCGCTGCTGGAAAATGCCGAGCTCCAGGCCCCGGTGGGCCGCAGGTGCAGCCCCCAGTGCTTCCCTGGGTTTTTTCAGTCCAGAGAAGGTTTAAACATTAGTTCCAAGAAAAAAGGAAACAAAACAGTCCAGGGAACTCCTCTGCCCTAGCTAGCTGAAACTAACTAAAAGCAAAAAGATCTCTGTCCTGCAGTCTCTCCAAGCCTCCACCAAACACCTCGTCCGGAGAAGAATGTGGAGGAGTCAGGCAGTTTTCTCAAAACAAACTCCGCGCTTCTCCTTGCTCTTAGAACCAGTCTTAAAGGCACAGGACTCAATATACAGCACAAACAGAAGATTGGGGATACAGGCATCATAAAGTCACTCTAGGACACCATGTTACTGGATTTTTGAATTTCCCTTCTGCTCTTTATAATGTTCTGGGTCTAAACTCAGGTTTCTTTTGATATCACGTAACTTCTGCAACAGGCTCAAAAGGTTGTTCTTTTGAAGACGAGGTAGACACAACAGAAAAGGTACATGGAAAGAAAACTCGTCCCTCTATCTTAACAATTTCGGAACAATTCTTGGTGCTCCACATCCTTAAGGTCCTGAAATAACAGATTTGTTTAGCAGTAAACCTCATTTCCCTATCACAAAACAACCCACAGTATTTCCCCATGAGGCACCATGGAAGCCAAGGAGCTATGCTTTCCAGATTAGTTGCCAAATGCCCCATGGTGCTCAGTCAAAGATATTCATAGTTATTCTCATCTTCCTGTTCTTTACCTACCTCTTATGTACACAATGAAATACCCAATTTAAAATTAATCTGTTAGATCTAGACACACACCTACGATAGATGCCATGTTTTAAACATCATGTAACCCTAACAAAAGCCTATTTAGTAGATTATATACATAATTTCTAATATATTAGGTCAACTATTTGGTCATAGTTGTTGAGCAAAACTTTTGATATGTTTAACAGCTTCCAATTCAGTTACTTGGGTGAATAGGTCTAAAGATAATGGTTTTGGATAAATATCTATACACTCTCATATCCTTCTAGTTGTAATTTCAACAGCCTTACATTCCCAACATCAAACAAGGATTAAAGAACTATAATGTTAAGACAAGATGGAGACATTTCATAATGACAGAGTATGAAAAGCTAAGAGGAGGAATGCTGAAAGGGAATGTGAATTTTATCACCAGAGCATGGGAGAGAACAGGAACAGCACATAAATCGACTTCAACAAAAATATTGCTATCATAGTATAATTTATTTCTATGAACTTCTCTAGTTTTTGCCTTACAAAACAAGTATGTCGAGGCATGTTATTTCACTGTTCATGTTATACTTTTGAGAAAGAAGCCAAGACTAGTTAGACTTAATTACACCCGTTAGGACACTTTGTATGTCAAATTTCACTAACTAATTTTCAGGTGGGTTGAACAAAACTCTCTTGCTACTATGCTTCAGATTTTGTTTTTAAGATTTTTTTCAAGACCATGGAATGGCCATGAGTCATTGAAAACCGATATAATCACGGACAAAGACCCTCTAACTAATTAAAGTTATAAAGTGGTATGTTTATTCACCAGTGGCCAGCACGGGAGTCATCTCCAAAAAGGTGTGGCCACCCCAAACAAGGTTCTTTGCTCTCTATTTATTTTCGAAGATCTTACATACAATACGTATGCATAACCCCAGCACCTCCCATCCCCGCTCTGTAGTAAAGTGAGGCTCTTAGTCCTTCATGCGTGCTCAATTCTTCTCTTGAATTGGGTCTGTGGTCTTGAATTGGGTCAGTGGTCTCAAAGGATGAAGTCAGGAGAGTCTTCATCAGATCTCTGTGACCCTCTGGCACGATCCAAGGTCCCCTGCTTCGTGATTGGTTGATATGAAGTCCAGGTGCTGGCCATTGTTCTTAGTGGTTGCAGTCTGTTCTTATGACGGTTCACTTATTCCACTTTTTCTATAAACAAGCTCATAATATAACAGTTGGGCATCTAATAATCATTAACCTACCATTTACTAATCTAACTTACATCTTGTTGAATAGAAATTGCTTCTAACCCTTAGCTAAAACCTTAACTCTTTAAAATCATGTTTCAGTCAGGATTGAAAGGTACATCAATTAGTATTGCCATTCCCCACTTTCTTTTCAGGCTTGATTATTTCCTTACATTTGATGACTTTATTACCATTGCTAAGCAATTTAATATTTCCACAAGGAGATAGAAGTTTTTTTAAATATGTAATTTTTTAAAACAAAGAAGTAATCACCTTACCTCCCAAAAATCTGTAAGTGAAAAACACCAACCAGTTCCTTCTTGTCAGTGAGCAGCACATTGGGTGGCACACCTAGGATTTGAAAGTTTTTCCCATTACCCTCCACAAGCTTTCTGGACTGCATGAAAAAGAGCAGATTTTACCAACATAATTACTTAATTCTACAAATTATTACAAAGTAACTAACAAAAATAATGAATAGTTTTAAAAAACCCCCATGTAATTTCTGGTGATCACTCTGACCATTAAATTGTGTAGAACTTCAAATATGGAACTCATACAGGCCTTAAAAACGGCTGAAGCATGTGTACCAATAGGTGTTTGGAATTAGGCCAGAGGACATAACTTCACTAAATTTGACTACATCCAATAATCCTGGAAAAAAGAAACACATTTTTGTCTTCTGAAGAATGCTGTTGCTCGTGTTCGTGCTTAGTGCAGGGAAAAAACCCCAAAACCAGCAGTTTATTCAATATCAAAATTTTCGTGGGTGTTGGTTGATAACTTGGCTATGATGTGAGTACAGCATGGCAAAGGAGACATGACAAATTTACCAAGTCACTGCTGTTGAACATTGGTAAATCTGACTTTACAGCATGATATGTTAGCGAGCTTTTTTACATGAGTGGGAACCTGAACAGATATAATAGCGAGTGACAAACGCATTTTTGTGAAAACACATGTTCTTACCCCAGAAATCTCATGGCTGCAGTATGTAAAATAAGGGCTCAAAAAATCTCCTACTGTGCCTGTTTCATGCTCTCAAAAATGTCAAAGTTTGAATTAACTGTGAAACAAAAGAAATAAGCCTGATGGTTTCTCTATCAGGTAGGGAGGCATAATGCAGGTCCCATCCTTTTGGGCAAACACCATGAAGCAATATATAGTACACGGCAGAAACTGGCATGTCTGCAATCCCTGGCTAATGTTCTGTGCTTGGTAAACCATTATACGAATTGATTTAAAAATGTAAATGCATGAGAGAGAGCAATCACAAGGTAACAGGGGGAGGGGGTGGGAGGACTAAGACAGGCCATATGTTCCTTTCCTCTTTCTGCATTTGCTGCTCTCATACAGAGAATTCCCTGCTTGACAGATGGAGAGAAGTGTACTTTATGCAAGGTGCAGGCGGTTTTCCCTGAAAAAGCTTAAGAGCTAGAGAACAAAGCAAAGCAGTTATGAGTTCTCAGTATAAAAACCTATGGCCCTTATCAGATATAGTGCAGATGACTTCCTAGAGAACTTACAGAATAAATTAAAACAATTGGAAATATTACTAAGTATTCCTAACAAAGTCTCTGGATGACTGACAGTTTCATATTTTAGTTTTAATAGGAAATTGGTGAAATTAAGAGAACACTATTGCTCAGGCTGCTGGAAGGAAATAACTTCATTTACTTATTAAGATCACTGTTTTGACAGTTCAAAATCTCTCTCTTTTCTCTTATTTCTGTTTTCTTGTTTTTTGTTATTGTTTTAAATCTCTGGATAGCTATATATCTATTGTTTAACAATATTTGCATGAATGTATGGAGTTGATAAATATAGATACTGTGGATGGATGGCATGTTTTTCTTTACCATAAATCCTGTCCTGCACCAGGCAACAAGAGAGAAGTATTTTGATGGATAACACAAAATGAAGGGTTTTGATAGATAACAAAATCATTAATCACTGTCCTCTAAGTGCTATAAGAAGAATTTAAAATGTGCTACATTTGGCACTTGTAAAAGTTTCTTGCTTTCAGATGACAGCAGTTATTGGTCTGTGCTTTTTGACTAGGCTGAACAGCCATTTCAGTACGAAAAAAGGATCAGTGGGGGTTAAATGTAGTATAAGACCAGACAAGGACAAGCTTCACAGTGGTATCATTAACGCTCTCTTCCTCTTACCAGAGAACATTGGCAGGCTTCCAGTTTATTAAAACAACAATCAAAGGCAGATCTTCTCTCTGTATACACAATGAGTCAAGGATGGATCATTTACTCAAACAGAGCTGTTCGCTGAGGTATAAAAGCAAAAATGCATTTCAGGGGAAATAGTTCATGAATATTATGCAAAAAATGCTCCACAGTTGTGTCTCATACAAAAGCATTCCAAACATTATTAAATAAAAACAGAACACTACATTGCTTTTCTGAAAGCTTTAAGCACAAGATCAGGAATTAAAGTACTTTTAAAGGAAAAATTGACAACTATTTATATAAAGTAGCTTTAAGATTTGTAAGTTTATTAATTTAAATGTGAAAAAATTATTTGCTTGAAAAACTTATATTCTAATTTAAAGAAAAAATTAGTAATATGCACCTATGTCTATTTACATGGAAAAATATAAGTGTAAGGAGACCATGTGTACAAAGATAGAAACATGGTGGGTATATATTTTTGTTAAAAATAAATTAGGATTTTGGGTTTCTATCATGTGAAATAACTTATTTGAAATGACAGGTTGCAAGTTCATTTGAGAAGTCCTTTGGTTCACACTGTGCTTCAGTTAAAATGGGTGAAGTGGAAGAAGAAACAAAAGAAGCAGACACAAGATACAGATACACCACCACCCACCCACCCCCCGCACCCCCCCCCAAAAAAAAAAAAAAAGGCAATGCAAAATGGAGCTCAGGGCAAACAGGGCGGAAAACTAAATACATGGAATGTGAAATCCTGACCCTATTGAAGTCACTGGGCATTGTGCTGCTGGTTTCAAGGATGTCAAGATTCTGTTCAGAGAATAATAATAGTAGTAATAATAGTAGTAGTAGCCAGTATTTAAAGACACTTATGCTGGTAAGCTGTCTATCACATGTAGGTTATCTGTTGGTGGACAGTCTTGTTTGGGAGAGGAGGAACTGCTTTTCTGCTTTCTATGTGCAATACAAGCTTTTTCAGTAAGAAAAGGAAACATGCTTGTATTTTTTTAATGTCAGTGAAATACTGAATGAAAAGAGAAGTATTGAAACATCTGAAGCATCATTTCAAAGGGAGAGGTGCAGAGTGTATGGAAATCTAGTTTAGTTACATCTAAATAGGTAGGTTCTGAAAAACTCAGCCTCTGGGAGATTAACACAACACTAATAAAAGCCTTTCCTGTTCTTATAACATCTATGATTATTTCCCAAAAAATATAATTTGGGGAGTTAAAGAGGATTGTTGTATGTCTGAATGGCAGCTAAAGATGTAATGCACACAAGTTTCATACTTGAAGACTTCAGTCAGCGGAGCCTCAGAGAGAAAGGTCTGTAAAATCTGCTTTGTTTGCAGGCTACGTTCAATAAATCCAAATCTTTGATAATGACACAACGTATTGAATGGTGGCTGTGAGTGAATGCTTGTTGAACTTTTAAGATATGATTCAGCACAGGCACTATGAGAACAGAGCACAATAACATTAAACACCAGATGGCATTTCAAAGCCCATCAGATACACAGATTCCTTTTTCTTCTGTACAAAAGATCGGCAAGGCCTCATGTCTGAAAAAAAGCCCATTAAGATAAATGGAGTTGATTTGGTTTTGTCTTGCTAGGGCTATTATAAGAAAGTCATCTAAATGGGTCAAATTACAAACCGCCCAGGATCAAAGTAGAACAACTGCAGTAGCAGGTCAAATTGATCCAAGCTACGTCAACTGGATCGGCATGAAACCCCAATCTGCAGTGCAAAAATCCTTAGCATGGGCCTTGACAATAATTAATGCAAGTACTGACTCTTTTATACTGGAAGTTAGGAAAGCATTTGCTGAACAGTCTCATCTCAAATTTCTTTTGCGATTGCCTGAGAGGTAGAGATTGATGAAAGCAGCATCAGAACCCCAGGCTCACCAGGGACCAGGGCCTCTGCATTCCAAAACACTCTCTTCAGGGCAGGTGAGGTGAAAGGTAGTGCAGCACCACCAATCTTGAAGCCTCATATGGAGGGCACTTTTAGATTTTGTGTCACGTTCAGCCTGAGAGAAGTTCTCCTCAGATGCAGAAAACTACCCCCATGATTTATTTGGTCTGTTGGCAGCACTCCATTTGTTGACTTGTCTCGATGATCCATTGGTGCTACATTGTTTTGTATGAGCAATTGATGCTGGACAAAGCCAGTGTTGCAGGCTGGGGCTGTGTGGGTATGTGTATGTGAACATCACTGTAACATAAGGAGCAAAGCTGATAATGTTATACAGAGTGTAAAGACAGGCTTTCAGAGTGAGAGCTGTATTAGGGAAAAAAAAAAAAAAAAAAAAAAAGTAGAAATGTTTGTGAGGGAAAATAAAGAAATGGTGGGGCCAAAGAAGGGGAAGTTCCCTTGAATGAGCTTATTATTTGACTGAAAATAGAAATGGTAACTTACTCACCCTCTCCACTCTGTATTGCTGATGGCAAAGTATCAAACAGCAAGAGACTCCACCAGATGACAAAGATTGACTTGTGAGGCAGGATACATACAAAAAGCTGTCACGGTGTTGCCAAAAGGAGCAGCCTTCAAGCTTCATCACAGATGTCCCAGTGTCCCCTGCAGCCTTTCTGATATGTCATCACCAAATGGTGCTAGTACATCGAGCAAATGACTGAAATATACATTTTCTTGCAGTCCAGTTGAGCATTTTACTTGCAACTGAATTTTTGGTTGTTGAGTCTAGAGAGGTCATTCACTGAGACAGGAATTACTAGGGACCTTGCAAATACTCCACAAATTACTGTTTTCTTTTTTTGTCCATTCAACACAAGTCTTATAACAGCAGTTGAGTCACTGAATTGATTTGCTATTCCCCTAGTCATTACACTGTTTTATTCTGTCACATTGGAGTATTTTTTAGAATTCAGGAGGTTGCCTGGTGTTTGATGTTTAATTCTAAAAGAGGCTTCTGGCACCAGAAGTTTGCTGAGAGTGATGGTTGTCCAGTTTGAAGCAAATAAACAGATTTTAGCAAATTATGCATATTTCCTCTCAGCTGCAAACATTTGGATTTTCTTGGGGACTGGATGCAGTGAAATGCTATGGCTGTTCAAACAGACAAGGGTGTCAAAGCCCCTGATGATTCCTAGCACTTGAACACATCACACAAGGAGCAATTAAACTGACAAGGGGAAAAAAACCCCTCTCCTCAGTCCAGATTTACACTGTGTTCCCTTTCATGGACAAATCAGCAAACATTTCAAATGCCTTAACTGAGTAATGAATGGGTTCTGGGTTAGTTACTGTGCTGACAGCAGGTTTTAAATTCTATTGAGTCAGGCAAGGGGGAAGGTGAATAGGGTAGAATTACAGGAAAGGATTAATGAGGGGTTTCTTGCTGAACATACTGTTGCAGTGTTCTCTCAGTCACTATAGCAAGCAGTCACTGATTTTTGCCTTAAGGACTGTACTTTTATAACCTAAAATATGCCTCCTTAAACAAATCCACATCAGGCAATGTGTCAACACTTCATTGGTTTCAATAGAATTAGTTTCCTAAACGCTCTTTTCTGAGGCAATTTTTGTACTTGAAAGTGCATTACAAGGAACATTTACTACAACTATAGTACAATGATGTATAATACGACAAACATGGTTTTAATGAGTGCAAGCTGTAACAACAAATATACTACACATATGGTCCTTCTTTCATTGCTTTTGCTCCTCTACAGTCCTAGCAGAAATCCTTACATTCATCTTTTTACAACCATTAGTTGTTACCATTAGATTTAACTATTGTCATGAAGAAAACAAAAAAGAGCACCACAGAAGATGCAGTAACGATTTTTTAGATGATAACAGATGCCTGCTTATAAATGTTGTGTTCCTGTTGCTCATCATATATACTGAAGGATGTCAAATCATAAAATCATTTTCTGAGAAAAGAGAATACTCACAGAGCCTCGACTATACCTGGCATGTGAAATTAAATTCAGTGTTGTTTTCCAGGCTTAGCTGAGTCAAATTCACTGAAGAATCTTAGATAGAGCCAAGGGCTGTCAAGATGCCACATCACTGGCTTTGGAACAACCCACAGCTCGGTCAGCTGAAATTACGTTTATGTGGAGATAGTGATCTGAAACACCAAGAGGAAAATCCTTTATTCTTTGTCTCTACATATCTGCTGGCCATGTTTAAAAATCTCATTTTATGAATTTTTCCTCCCCTCAAAGAAAACATTCAAAAGATTAGAATAGCTAACTTGCAAATTGCTTAACTTTTAGGCCTTGGTTCCTTTTGCTTTTGCTTTATTTGTGTATTATATTCTCATTCTTAAACCTCCATCTTCTGGCATTATATTATAGGATGCTGGCTAAGTGTAGGAGGCACACTTCATCAAGGGTTGCTGGTTTCTTAAATACTCTCAGTTGAGGTGATACAAACAATGAGAAAAAAGGTTGAATTTCCTTTATTCCCTCCTTTGGCTAAAGGTAAATTATACCTCATACCCTAAACTCCAAGCCTTTCACAAGTGAGGAAGAGTTTCATTAAATTACTATATGTACTGGTGCCATAGTGCTGCCCTAAGAGAAATGCACAGAATCATAGAATGGCTTGGATTGGAAGGATGATGATATTTTGTTTAATCATGGGAAGTGTGCCTTTGGTCTAAGCATATAAAATAAAATGCAAATACCCTCTCACTTAAAGTGAATTATATCAAGACCATCATAGCTATGTTCAAAATTCACAAGACTGAAAGCACTAGAAAAAACATATCATTTTACTTTTTTATTACTTTCACAACAAATGGAAAAGCTTAAGCATGTGTTTTTCATTCTTCCCCTTCGACTGTCTTGGTAGCAGCATTTAGAAAGACCTTCAAATGTGTTATTTGCCCTTTGGTCAGTTTTGTTTGTTTGGTTGGTTGGTTGGTTGGTTTGGTTTTTTTGGGGGGGAACGGGGGTGTTCCTTCTACAGAGAAAGAACAGAGAAAGGGCAGAAGGAGGAAGAAGAAACAATAAACAAAATAAAGAAGCACAAAACCATACACCCTAATTTGAACCACAACTATTCCCCACCACTCAAGAATATTCCCAGTACTACAGACATGCAGGGCTAATGACTAATTGCGTACCCTGAGAGTATTAGAAGTACATGTTTTTCAGGATGGCCTTGTTCTGCTGCCAAAGAAGTCAGTGATGACACCCGTTTTGGTTTCTAACCGAAGTACTGGTGGCCTCACTTGATTTCAAATATTTTGCCCATCCTACTGAAACACAAGTGCAACAAACTCCTCTCATGTGCATGAGAGACTTCAGCTTACTGCATCTCTGCAGGGCTTCTTAAGGTGGACATCTGAACTGAGGGAATATTTATGCACGAGCTATGAAGTGCTAGATTGGCCCTCTCTGGGAGGTAAAGAGACGCTGTACTGAACACAGGAGCTCTGAAATGGAAAGAATGATCATTTAATAAAGAAAGCAGGTAAAAAAAAAAGTTTAACAGCATAAAAGAAGATGCAGGGTTCTAAGTCTGGGTACAGTCCACTGCTCTCTGTCTTGACAAACTCTAAAACTGGTGAGACTGGAACAACGAGGGTAACAGACATTCTTCCTGTGGCATTTTTCACCTGTTACCAGCAGCTGAGGGCCCATGGACTTTGGAGCTGGTTTGTGAAGACCGGTATTTAAAGACTTTTGTGATTCAACTATCCTTTTTGAAGCCATTTAAATGGAGGTGGGAAGAAGGTAGTTTTACAAACAGTGAAGTCAGGCCTCAGAGAAATAAGTAAAGCCTGAGTATAAACAGTCTACAAAAAAGAATGACTTTCTAGAAAAAGGAGAATTCTCAGTCAGCTGCTAAGGATGGCAGAAGGTGGCACACTTTAAAATGGTAAGTTATAACTTCAATAAAACAGCATGTATAAATAACAGATTATTTGAGATGCTTCTTTTTATTCCTGCAGGCAGAGGTTTAAGGAATTTCTATTAAAAAAACCCCCCTTTTAATTTTATTAATTTCAAATGGGAATCTTTCAGTCCATCCTCTTTCAGTTTTTTATATGCAGTAAGGGAATGCACAGTTTCCAAGCTTGTTGGAAAAGTTTGTTGAGCAATGCAGGTTGGTGGATATGTAATTCAGTGTCTACCAGTGCCTTAACACAGTTTACAACCATTTATCAGAGAAAAAAAAAAAATTCGAGTTAGTAGAAGATATATCTTCAAAAATTTCTAAGGCAGATAAGTAACTTAATCTATAAAATATAGGGTGCATTAGCTTCAGCGAGGACTTGAATGTCAGATATAACAAGCACAGCAGGGGTGATGAAATTTCATATGAGAGGAAAAATTCCTGCAGGAATAATCTAGAAAAATTTCTGTGTTGTAAATATTAGTATTTTACATATGAAATCAAGACTGTTGGCAGTGGACACTAATAAAAACAAGGTTTTTGAAACCCCAGTTAGTTTGGTGCAAGTTAATTTTAAAACTACACCTTTATAGTTTCCCAGAAAATACTAAATCTGTTTTGGGACCCAAAGGTTATGACCACAGCTCCTTATTTAAAACTAATATTTATGTCAGACAAGAGAATACAAAAAACCTACACAATAAATTTAATACAATAAATTGTACTAAATGGTCTACTGTAGTAGATATTTAAATTGTCTAGCATAGAGATATCTTGAAAGATTATCAATAGATGTACTGCAAATCTTGAGTTTTTCCAGGCCTCAAGCGTTGTATTGCTTCACAGCTCACCATAGCATGTATCTTGTTACATTTCTCAATACCCCTGTGCTTACTGTTGTGTTTTCTGTGTTGACACAATCTCATAGTTAGGGCTGTGTGAGCACATTTTTGTTTGGGGTTGAATCAAGGGGAAAAAAGTATAACATGCAAGAATATAACCTGAAATTTCACTTGAACTAGACTGAACCTGAAAGGAAAGTCTTTGTCATGTAACGTAACAGAAAGGAGATGGTTACTTCAGTCTCCTTGTTAAAATCTCAGCCTGAATTTAGAAATTAATGAAAATTTTTCACTGTCCTACTGAATACCAGTTTTACAAAAAACAAAAAAGGCTACTTGTTTGCAAATTCATTTGATACAGTACTTGCAACTAGAGACAAAAAGTATATAATTTAAATGAGACAAATGGACCCATTTAATGTGTTTTAAAGAAAAATGTTGAAGCAGTTTAATTTTCAAATGTGCACTTTAAACCTACTATTAATTTAATGTTTTTAAATTTAGTCTGATCATATTGAACTATTTTTCACATAAAAATTTCCCTGTTATGTCCAGGTTACAGTGGATGTTACAACAGAGTACAATTACCCAACAAAATTGATATGTCACTTGATTTCGGTGATAAATAGGGACAAAAAGCAAAGTACAATTTGCTGTATATGTAGTCACCTTGGCTTTTTGAGTCAGTTTCTGGCAAGAATAGTAGTATTCATATTATTTTAAGGGTATAAATTATTTCTCTGTTGGAAAAACCTCAAATCTTTATCAATATTAGTATAGAAGGCCCTTAGATGCTCATATCTTATTCCCATATGAGTTGTTGGAGATGTACAATATTTAAGTGTTGCACAAGGAAGGAATGACCACTGTAATGCCACCTCTGGATGCTGGATCATGGTACTATTGCTTATTGAATACAGAAGTTGAAAGAAAATGTTTCAGATTTTCTCCAGTCTGAGTGGTTTGATATAAAACATAAAAATAATTTTTCACCCAATAATTACAAAATTTTAGAGATATTTTCCTTCAAAAGGAGCATTCCAAGTAGCCCTTGCTTTACATTTGCATTTTTTTGCTCTTTAAAATAGCCATATAATTGAATTATGATTAGAATAGCACACAAAGACAACTTTCCTATTGCTGTTGGTGCTGTAAACACATAAACCTTTCCTCTGAGAGACGGGACAAAAGACATACCTTGCATTTTCTCTCAGGAATTAATTCCAGTTTTTTCTTCTTCTAGAAGAAAACATGCATTATGGGCCATCTGTACACGGAGGTTAAGAAAGTCCACCTCTGCAATTGCTTATGCAATTATTCTATGGATTTGTTTCTCTATTCTTGTGATTACTGAAATGTGTTTGTGTTTTTGCATTATAAACAAAAAGAGAGAAAAAAAAGATCATTGGCATAACTCCAACATGGTCTCAAAATTTCTTGAGCTCCCAAGAAGAGAACACAGGTGTGTGCTGGATTTTAAATCCAGAAAAGTAGGGTTCATTCTTTTCTGTCTGCATCTTACATGCACATTAGGAGAAATATTACTAGTCTATATTAATTTAAATAGGATTTAAAGGCTTTGAATAGATCCAAATTGATAGCACTTTGGAATGGAACTCCATGTCCATGCAGTAAAGGTTACAGTAATCTCAGCGTAGATGGCAAACCCTGGAGGAGCCTTTCACTTGACATCCAGAGCTGTAGTATTCCCCACAAGACTAGACGGCCGCCGATGGCAAAAATAAGAGTCTGCTCTCTGGCACCGGGTGGAATTTTACAGCTTTTATTCTCAAGTCCTTCTCTGCTTTGCTGGAGACCTTTCCCAATGGCTCGCCCATGCCAGGGAGTCCTGGCCCCTGCCCCGTCGTGGCTTTTTCCCCCAGGGGCAGGGCCCAGAGGCAGGGCCCAGAGGCACCACCCGATCGGGGAGAAGCAGGAGTGGGACAGAGTTAGGTTACATTTCAGCCTGGGGGATGGGCACTTCTGGGCAAGGACAGATCACATGATACATAGAAAAAACATTACAAATCCGATGAAATATAAACCAAATTAATGCATTACAACATTTCCCCTTTTCTTATTAAATTAAGAAGGAGGAAGGCTCAGCTCCTGGGAGATGCTCTGAGTTCGGACCTTGAGTACCTTTCAAGTTGCAGAAGAAAAATGACCTTTAGTGCAAACTGTCTAGAAAAAGAAAAACACTGTTAAGGAATAATGATAATTAGAAGGAGAAGGTTCAGCGCTTTCTCCTCCTCCAGACAGCACTGGCCACTTGTGGGGCCTCTGCAGGTGGCTTTGCAGTTTTAGGGATGAAGGCTTTCACCCACTTGACTGGCACCCACTTGAGACCTGGGGGAGTGGACACATAGGAGTACCCATGACCCCAGGTGACCTGATCATGAGGACTTTTTGTTTCTCTGGTCGCTGGATCCTTTACTATCATATCTGGTGACTTTTGCTGAAAGGCAGAACTGGTTAAAGCAGGGTTATTTAGTTTAACATTTACATCTTCTATTTTTTTTGAAAAATTCCCTTTGGACCTTTGAGACCTCTCACCCCCATTGTCCCAAAAGTCCAGAAATAGCTTCTTCAAAGGGCATTGAGATACCCAATGTCCAGCCTGATCGCACAGGAGACACGTTGTTCCTCTCTTGGGCCGTGGCCATGGCACAGGTACAGGAGGCACAGTGTCTGCAGCAGCAGCTTTTTGTGATGGCTTGACTCTGGAACTGTGGTTTTGATGAGCTTTTATGAAGGGAATCTTCCTGGCACACACCTGGAGCATGTCATGTGAAGTTGGAGCCAGTTCTATGGACAGGCTGAGGATGGCTGCCTTGCACTGTTCGTCTGCATTGGCCAGAGCCATCTCCTCCAGGACCTCTTCCTGGGCTCCTTCATTCTTAACCTGTAACTCGATAGCTCGGGTTAGTAGCTCCACAAATGTTACTAAAGGTTCTGATGGAAGCTGCTTTATTTTACTGTAAGGTTGGAAAGACTTATCGGGCTGGATTGCTAACTGAATTGGCAGATTCTTATTACCAACAGCCATTTCAGGATTTTGCCAAAGCTCTGGAAACAAATCTTTTTGGAGGTCTAAGGAAACTGTAGTATTTCTTGCTAAATTTGCTTTTAAATGGTTGCAAAAGTATTCTCTTTCATATTTGAATCTGGCCTGAGCTTTGCATAAACCCTGAATCGCTTGTTGGGGGAAGGGGTCCCAATTACTGTGGACAGCACCCCCTCTTTTTGACTGTCGGTATGTGACAGGGGTGGCAGAAAAGCTGGGATTGCTTCCTGCTTCCAGGTTCCCAGCTCCTCCTGCTCCCTCCGGGGTGTGGGAACTGGGGCTGTGGGTGGGGAAACCGTGGGAACCAGGGGCAGGGAGGGGCTGGAGGCTTGAG
Source organism: Hirundo rustica (assembly GCF_015227805.2). NCBI lineage: Eukaryota > Metazoa > Chordata > Aves > Passeriformes > Hirundinidae > Hirundo > Hirundo rustica. Next base: position 60,351,438 of record NC_053488.1, on the reverse strand, counting down.
TCACACGGGGAGGAGTCAGAGGGTGGAGGTTTGAGTGTAGGGGGCAGAGTCAGAGGAGAGGGCAGTGCTGGGGGTGGCACCCAAGAGAAGGAGGGGTCTGGGGAGAAGAAGGGATTGCAGGAAGGAGGGACAGACAAAGGGAGAGACTCCTCGTGGCTCAGGAGTGCACGGCTTTGGCCATTTTGGACAAAGGAATCCCCTCCATCTTGTGACCCCCCCACCTGGGGACCACTGAGATGGGAGGTTTGAGCACTCGGACTGCCTGCAAAGGTACAAGCTGGGGAAAATTCACAAAGAACTGGCTTTTTTCCTTTTTATTTTGCTTTTGCAACGCAAACTTAATTTTTAAGCTATAGAAAGCAAAATTTGCATCTTCTGTTTTATTAGAGGAGCCAGATTCAGCTATTTTTTTTTTTTTTTGTTATAGGCTCCCAAAATTCTGGGGAGCTTATTTGCTCTAATGATAAATGTGGAAACTGAGAAAACAACCACAGAGTCAATTTTTTCAGCTGTTTCTTTGAACAATGGGTCTCGCCATCATCCAAGGCATATAAAATATGGTAATAGACTCTCTTTTGAGACACAGACAGTTTTGCACTCATTTTCGGCTCAGATTTTGAGTTTCTGTGTCCTCTCTATTGTGACTGAGAAACTGAAAGGAAAAAAAAACCTCGCTGGAGAGAAAAAAAAAGCCAAAAAGGGGAAACAGTTTCCTTTTCCACCCCCCTCCCAGGCTGCCAAAAGCACTTTGAATGTTTACTCTGAAAGCAAAACCTTCCCTGAAAAAGAAAGAAAAACCTTTTCCCTGAGGAACACTGCCTCTGAAAAGATTTTCCCTTAGAAAACCGAAAGTGGTATTCACCAAAATTCCAGAGTTCTTTTCCTTTCTTTCCCAATCACTCCTTTTGCCTGAGACTGACCCTTTTTGGTGCAGAAAGAGCTTCCAGTCCCGGTTCCCAGGGTCCTATTTCCACGAGTATGTGGTCACCTTCCCTAGGGGCAGCCTGCCATTCAGGGGGCTTCTTCGCAGCACCCCGATGGGTTTTTTGAATCCAAAGGAGAAAACTGCAGCCCTGGCCTGTAGAGTCCTGTGTTTCGGAGACTCCACTGTGAACGTCAAGCCTGACGGGTCTGTCTCTGCATGGGTGGGCTACGTTTCGTGACTCACTTATCTGCGTGAGATTCCTTGGCCACATGCTCCCTGAGTGGTTCTTCCAGCTTTTTGGAAACCTTTTGTGGCTTCGAGCCGCACGTTGTGCACCAGTTGTAGTATTCCCCACAAGACTAGATGGCCGCCAATGGCAAAAGTAAGAGTCTGCTCTCTGGCACCAGGTTGGAATTTTACAGCTTTATATCTTGAGCTATTCTCAAGTCCTGCTCTGCTTTGCTGGAGACCTTTCCCAATGGCTCGCCCATGCCAGGGAGCCCTGGCCCCTGCCCCGTCGTGGCTTTTTCCCCCAGGGGCAGGGCCCAGAGGCAGGGCCCAGAGGCACCACCCGATCGGGGAGAAGCAGGAGTGGGACAGAGTTAGGTTACATTTCAGCCTGGGGGATGGGCACTGCTGGGCAAGGATGGATCACATGGTACATAGAAAAAACATTACAAATCCGATGAAATATAAACCAAATTGATGCATTACAACACAGAGCTGTGATTCTAGCAGAATTGATAAGGAAATGAAAGTTCCTTATCTCAATCTTGACTGTCTGTATGAGAATGTATATATATTATGAAATTAATATTTTGGCTTTTTGTAAAAGGCACCTTTTTAGAAGGTGCACCCAAGAATCAGGAACTAGAAGCTATTTGTGGTTTTGATTCTTTTGTGAGAGGTGGACATTACTTATAGTGAAGGAGATAAATTATTAATATCACATTATTTCAGAAGAAAGCATTAATCTGATGCTAGTACAGATCCAATTTTTCTCTCCCTGCTATTGCATTCCTACTGAGACTACGTGGTGTGCGCAGAGAGCACCTTATATTCTTCCACTTTAGATTCAGAAAGTAGAGAGACTTGGGATATAGAAAATAAACCTAATTTGAAAGCAGTAAATAACATGTTGGAAAACAGTAAAATAGTGTACATTTGATAGGAAAGGGTTTAACTTTTATCCAGTTAAAAAGGGGCATTAGGGCTTGAAAAGAGAGAGGCATTTCAGGAACTTACGTAACAAACTGTGTGCAGCAGAGCCTGTCCCTCAGGGAACCTGCACAGATGGCCTCTGCAACAGCAGTAGGAGGTCAGCAAGGTCCCAACTGCTACATGGATATCATAAAATGACACAGAAAACACACTTAGTCCTTTGACAAGGACTTGAATTTCGGTAATTTCAATCCAGTTGTTCATTGTTCTATTTGACCTGGAGGAATATAAAGATATGCATAAATCAATAAATTTCTCTCCTACATGCAGGTGAAAATACATGATATGTATATTTTCTTGAAATCTGTTATTAAAATCATCCAGACGTTTTTTAACTCAGCTGTTTTTCTCTAGCCCATCACTCTGCTAGGAAGTACCAGTAATTTAATCTGATATTACACATCTATTATGTCTAAGACATCTAATATGTGTATTTTTAATGACATTATGCCTAACTCCAAAGATCCAGAAACCAGCATGAACACGTAAGAGTTCAATCAGCAGTTCTTTATCCCTGAAACACACACTAGGAAGAAGGGTCTACCAGAGTCATGTATTGCCAGTATATATCCCTGGTTTCTACAGTGTGTGGTGTGTTTTCTGAGAACATGTCTTTTTTTCATTTCAATGAGCTAACATACACTGTCATTACAAAATGTAACACAGCTTGGATTCTCTGCTTTAGGAAAAAAAAAAAAAAGACAAAAAGAAAAAAACAAACTATTTTTTTTCAAATCCTACCAATAAGAACTTGAAAATTTAATGTTGGCTATGTGTGCTGTCAACATCCAAATAATCTTCGATAAGACGATAAGCGTTTATGTTCTGTATAACTGATGATTTCAAAGGAGTTTTGCAAGGCAAGGACTGATGCATTATATCTCCCATGGACTACAAACTTTAGGATGCTGGATGTACAGCAACTAAAAAGCATTTCTTGGCAATCAAAAATTATATGGAGGGAGCCACTAAGGTGTGGCTATTGAAGGTCCCATATATCATTAACAATAGCTGAGCAATGAAGTTCCATTTTCAGTTTAAATAGTTTTCTAGCACCCTGGTACTCAAATTTACATGGTCTCCATCTAGACTAGGTTATTCTAAGACATTTTAAAAGTCTATCCTAAATATTCCTCTGTACTATGTCCCTCTGTATTCGACAATGTAAGCTATTTTTGAAAAATCTACAATTATGAAGGTCTGCTTTCTGATCACTACGTTCAGGAAGTGGATTACAGGTTGATTTGGTTGTTAATGATATTTATATCCTTTTCAGCATTAGATTTAGAGATAGATGGGAAATAGCCTTTCCCTCCCACACAATGGTTGAAATTTTAGTTTTTCCCTTCTGTGATAGAATATATCCCAGCCATTTCAAAACAGTATGCAATTGGTTGCGTCAGAGAGAGGAGGAGAGGAAGCCTGTATGTGGAACCCAAAGAGTAAAGAGATTGGCTCTATATACTTAGTGAGGTGTAAAACATACAAGGCCAGAGCTTTTGTCTGACTAGCACTAAACAATAGCTGTCTTTTTAAGAGCATCTCTTTATGTTGCCTATGGGAGCTGATCCTCTTTGGGTAAGAAAGGGTATATGCACTGGGCCAGGGAGACATCAGTTGCTCAGAATAGGGGTTAGGAATTTCTCGTGGGACACAGCAGTTCTTGGTCCAAAGATAGTCTCTTTATCTGGGCAAACAATTACAAAAATAGAGTGCAAGAGAAGCAAGAGTTGATTAGCACACATGGATGTGGTCTTTCATGTTTCCAAAGTTTTTTGCTATTTTTCTTTTTAACTATGCCCTTGAATCTTTAATCCATCCCATTGATGCTCAGCCTAGTGTTGCTCCCTTTACCTTGAGACTGCCACAGAACACTAAAATGCACCATCACCTGGAAAATAGCTCTCAGACAGCATGGCAGGTACTGAAACAGAAGCTTCAAGGGTAGAATTGCAAGGGAACTGATAAGAGACACTGCCTCCAGTGAGGCCTCCATAATCAGAAGTGAGTTTTCTTTTCAGTTAATTGGTAGGATGAAAAATTTTTCTCTCTGAAAAGCACATACTGAGCAGAAATTCTCACTCCAGATCTTACCTCTTCAGCACTTGATTTCAAACCCTCAAGAGCTCCCCTGCTATGCATCTGCAAATAGCTATAGGCAAAAGTGTACTTAATTTTTCAATCAACATATCTGCTAAAAAAAAAAAAAAAAAAAGTAGAGGAAAAAGAGCCTAAATTAGGCTACTGGTCACTCCTCTCATTCATCAGAAATACTTGCCATCAGATGAGAAGATCATGATTCTTCATGAGAAAGACTAAATTTTGAAATTCACCTCTACATAATGTACAATGTACATGCCACAAGGAAATTGATTTTTTAAAATTTGATTTTTGTAGAGTAAGAGTCTCTGCAAGCTCCTCAAATCTACTGCTATTAATTATATGTGGAAGATGCTCATATACTCAGTGATACACAGTAATGTGAGTCTCTGTCCTGGTTAAGGGCAAATTTAGAGGAAAATTCTAAAGGGGTCCCTCTAGAAAGCAAATTCAAGTGGCCCCTCCCCCAGCTGGTTCAGGAAAAGATTTCCTTGGAGAAAAGTGGAAAACTTCTGTTTATTTAACAAGCCAAGTGTTCACAAGCATAACATTTGCATAATATTAAACAATGGAACCTCTCTCTGTTCTGAAGAGATGGCAAATTCAGAAAGTCCCTGTTGTGAGGTGTAGCTCGGCTCGCTCAGTCTCTTACCAGTCCCTCCTGCACCATGTCCCTGGTGGCACACAGGTGTGAGCTACCAGTGTTCTTCTGGGTTTGCAGTCCAGAGCAAGCTGATCAGTTCCAAGAAAGAGAAAAACCACAGTCTGGGGAACTTCTCTGCCTCAGCTAGCTAAAAAAGACTAACTAAAAGCAAAGGAGTGCTCTCTCATGCTGTCGGTGCTGCAGACAACACAGTCCGTGAGAAGGATGTACAGGAGCAAGTGCAGTTTCTGAAAACAAACTGTGCACTTCTTCTCCCCCCTTTGCTCTTGGAACCAGTCCTAAAGGTGCAGAACTTAATATCCAGCAAAACAGAACAGAGAGCTGGGGGTAAAATAATCACAAAGTTAGCCTAGGACAGTCTCTAGCACTCATTTCAATACAGACAATAATTCTTACTTACATACAACATGGGAAGTAATGGTAATTCCTAAAGGATAGATTTATTATCACTAAAGGAAAAGCATTTATTAAATGTAATGTATTTATTCATTCAGTGGTTTCTTTATGGACTTCTTTTCCCCCAGAAATTCAGGGTTTTCATCAAGAATATGTACTTTATCTTCAGTTCACTATCAAAAGCTTGGCATTTTCATATTATCAGATCATGAATTTGAATTACACAAACAATTCTCAGTAAAAGCCTGATTGATGCTTTTTTTTTTTCTGATTTGGCTAAACTAAATATTTTTTTTCTAAACAGCTATCACAAAATAATAATAGTTTGCAGCTATTCAACCCAGCCAATTATTATGCAAATACAGTAATGGGTCACAAGGTTAGCTGTGAATTGTGATCTCTTGTGCAGTTTCTTAAATGAGAGGCAATGCCAACTCGGCTTTGCTTAGCTCATTTACTCTGCATCTCAACTTGTAAATTAATCATTTCTGGCAACATCAGTTTGGTTGTAATTAATCATACAGGGAGGAGCAAAGAAATTGCACTGAAGTGAGTCATATTAACGACATTATCTGATTGCTCTCAGTGTAATTTACTGGGATCCTGATGTGTGCATACAAGGCTTCTGGCTGGTATCTTGGCACAGAAGGAAATCTGTAAACCTGTGTAGCCCAACTAGCCATACACATAGTTTTCTAATGAGCCCCGCTCTGATGCATTAATTTTGCACCCATAATTGTGCGGGTTCTCAGCCCTTTGACGCTCAAACTGCCAGTGCTAGTGCTCCTCTGGCACATAATAAAGCCCTAAGGAGTCCAGGCAAGCCTAAGAGCTATTAGAGGGCCTCCAAAGGTGGGACATGAGGATAGTGAAGCATCTGAAGAGGAGGCTTTGTGCAGAGCAGCCGGGGTCTCTTGGTCTGTTCATCCTGGAGAAGAGGAGACTTGAGGGGACACCCCACTGCAGGTACAACTTCCCCGTGAAGAGAGGAGCAGGGGCAGGCACTGATCTCTTCTCTGTGGTGACAGTGACAGGGCCCAAGGGAATGGTCTGAAATTGTTTTGGGGAGGTTAGGTTGGATATTACAAAAAGATTCATCACCCAGGGGGTGTTCTGGCACTAGAACAGGCTCCCCAGAGAAGTGGTCACAGCACCAGCCTGACAGGGTTCAAGAAGCATTTGGACAATGCTCTCGGGCACATGGTGTGACTCTTAGGGATGAAGCCATACAGGGCCAGGAGTTGGACACCGTGATCCTGACAGGTCCTTTCCAACTCAGATTCTCTGGTAGTTCCACCCAAGTGAAATGTTGCTACAGACAAAATTAAAAATCAGATTAAAAGTTTGCATTTAATTTAAAGCCAAAGTTAACTGGAGAAAATAAAAATTGAAAACACTTAAATAAACAGTTTTTTATATTGGTAAGGACATTTTGATTTTCTCCCCAAACAAATGCAAACTAAAACATTAGATATTAATGGTCTTAGGAGACAATGGAAGAATTGGTCCTAGTGTTTCAAAGAAATCATGTTAATAAAATGCTTAAGAACCAGAAGAACTTCAAGTTTTTTATACATCCAGTTAATCTCCAAACAAGTTAATGATAAACATCATCTTATTTCTGAAACAGTTAAACTATGGCATAATTATCATCTAAGATGTATCTCTCTATCCAGAGAGTAAACAGGAAAGCAGTATGACAGATGATCTTAAGCAATAAACCAACACACTGAAAGTTGAAGGCTAGGGGCAAGACAATTTCTTGTAACTTGAGCTGTTACATGTGGTCTTGACTTACAACTTGAGGCTGTGCTTTCCCAGGGGGTGTCAAAGTTTCATAGCCCATGCATGACCATACATACATTAACAGCCTCCTGGAATGAACATGCAGAGGAAGACTGTTATTTCATACAGCTTTGTCTATTAAAGCTCTGAAATACTAAAATTAATTTTAGATTGATACCTGTGTTCATAAGATACATTTTCCTTTGAAACTAAATTTGTTGTGGCAGAGATAAAATGTTAGCAAATCAGAAAGCTCAGTGAGATTGGTTTCATGCCTGAGTAAAATCCAACTTTTCCAGAAAACTAGTTGACCTACATACCTCCTGTCTAATAGTAAACATGTTTCAACTAGAGCAATAATTATAGGTGGCCAGTTCGGTAGTTACAGGAGGCTGTGGAGCAGGCCATTGGAAGAAACTATTTAATTTATTTTGTTTTAATGGGAACAGCAATAACAAACTATTTTCTCCTACCCTGAGAGTAATAAGTTGACCAAAAGCGGAAAAATCAAGTAATAGGCAGAATAAAAAAAATGCCCACTGACATCCTACATTTTAATTATTTTCATTGCAACCTACGAAAATAGGCTATTCAGGTCTCTACCTGAATAGCAGTGTCAGCCCTCCCAACACCTCTGCTCTGCGAGCTGGAATGAAGGGTGTAGGAGTGATCCTGCTGTCCCAGGGGCCTGTCCCCTGAGGTTTGTGCCTGGGCATTGCAGCAGGCTGGAGGCAAGTCTACAGTGACAGAAAAGCTCCACCAGCCTCCAGCAAGCTGCAACACATGAAAGTCACAAGCTAGCAGTTAATATTGCTATGTATAAGTGGAGGCATTGAATTTACAAGAGGTCCTATGAAGCCAAGCCAAAGCACAATTTGGATAGCTTTTCTTCCTAAATATCTGTAATATAATTATCCATAATTAGTGCTTGCTGCTAACTGAGTTCACTGCAAGATGTCTAATGAAGTTCAAGGCCAGCAAACATTTCCTCTGGTCTTTGAGAGGAATTTTACCTCCATATTATGCAAAGCTGCTCTGGTTTGAACCCATAAGACTGGTACATAACACTCTCAATATTCTTGTTCTTTCAAAAAGTGAAATAGAAATGACATTGCTGGCAATTTATTTGCACAAATGAATTTGCAGAGTAAGACAGCTTTTACCCCAGCTGCAAGGCCTTGAGCAATGGATTATCAGTCTCACTAAGCACAGTTTCTAAATCAAGCGGGACACAACATAAAAGAGCAGGAATAAAGAACTTCTACAGAACTTCTACAGAATACCCGAATTGTCCCAAGAGTGCTGTATTGTTTTCCTTCAGAAAGGGAAAAATATGTTAAATGTAGGTAAATCACAGGACATCAGTATCAGCCTAAAATGCTCAGGAAAACAGCAACCATATAATGGCAGATATCCTAGTAGGGAAAATTTTAAGTCTGAATACTGAGATTTGCATTTGTACACATGGTAAATAGAAGGGTACCAGCACGTCACATTCAATTCTCTAAAAATGGTATTTAAAATTTAGAAAGCGCTTGAAATGCATGGTGCTAACAACGCCAACATTGTGGGTGCGAAACCCGTATGGGCCATTCACTAAAGAGTTGGACTTGCTGATCCTTCTGGGTCCCTTCCAATTCAAACTATTCTATGATTCTGTGAAAGTAAATACAATTAAAGTCTGTTGTCTATAAGACAGGCCTTACCTTGAGGCACTTAACTAGCTTAGTCTATTCTTTAACCAGAAAAAGCAGCAATAGTGGGTTTATTATTATATATATAGTATAAAAGAGAGAATTTAAACATTTAAGGAGTAGGGGGTCACAGCTGTGACCTGATTGGAAGGACAGATGGACGCTATTGCTGTTAGTGCTGAAATCTGTTTAAGCACCACTGGAAAAATACCAGAAACTTTAGAACTGCATGCTAAAGTATGTCTGATCAGAACAGCGGTATCCCGCTCAGACAGTATAGAGAAACACTGGAATATGAGCCCTTGGGATGGTTTTCCTGCCAAAAGGGGGCAGGTACATCTCTGAAGGACCTTCAACCCATGGGTGATGTGCACTGGAGAACAAGCAAGAGCTGCAGACACAGTTGCACATGGAGTGTCAGAAATCTGTGAAGAAGCAGCCAGTAGAGAGAAACCACAGGACAGAGAACCCAGGAAAGTCACTGGACAAAGCATCTCAGCTTGCTGTACCACCTCCTTCTTGCTGGGTGAACTTGGATAGACTGAGCACAATTTGCAGAAAACATAAAAACTTTAGACTGAGAAAAGGGAAAAAAAAAAAAGTTTTTCTAAGTACTTATATAAATGCTTTTAGAGTACTTTTCCCCACTTCCAACATTCAAATCAACGATCAGAATTTTATGTCTACTGATGATGAATCAAATATGTTTCTCCAACTGAAGCTGTTTTGCTTGTGACAACATATCAAAAAGGAAAAGTGACAGCTGATTCAAAGTAGCTCTATAGAATAAGGCAGCACAGCAAAATCCAATCCTGTTTTGCCTGTGACAAGGTATTGGAAAAAAAAATAGTGATATCTGATTATAAATGGCTCGATAGGCATAAGAAGACAACAAAATCTTCCAAAAGCTGGAAGATTATGCACTAGTCAAGTTCGAGGTTGGAAGGGGTATAGTAGCAAAGGCTTTGAATAATCAGAACAAGAATCAGAAAAATGCTGGTCTGCTGTTGTGCAAGGTCTTGAAACAAAGATCAGAAGAAAATTATAGTGGTCCCTTGCAGGCTTTTAAATGCTTAAGTATCAGTGTCCGTACCTGAGAATAGAAAAGGTGTACAAGAGCAATAGGCAATAGGTAGGCATTTACAGAACCATGTCTTGACAGCAAGGTCTTAAGAAATAACTCTTTTTTATTCTCCTGCTTCTCATACCTTTGCTCATGCTGTGATTCTTTGCATAGGAAACACATTACCTATTTGTGTAGCCAGAAATACGAATGACACAATTTAAGAAATGCATTTAAAAACCCAAAACCTCTAAAAACAAATACCAAAATCAGTGTAAATGTTCCCCAAAGAATTTTCAAAGAGAACATCATGATCTCTAATCATTTTTTCACCATGTCGTAAAACACCATTCTTCTATTAACCTTTCAATAAAGATTTGTAGGTTTTGTAGCAGCCTAGGCACCAAAATGCAGTTTTTAAAAGAGTTTCGGCAAGGTGCGGCACATTCTGTAGCACTGAGATGAGAAGATGCAAGACTTCCCAGTATTTTCAAACATTTTCTGAGGGAATTTTTATGAACATTTGCAACCACACAAGAACCAATCCTGCTCCCTGCAGTAACCCTGTCTTGAAACTCCTCCTAATTTAAAATTTATGTTCTGTAAGTTGCTTAGGAATTTATGGAAGAACACAAACATTTTAATAAACTAGTTTTGGTTAGCTAGTGGTTTCACTTGAAAAACATGAGTATGATTTAAGTCAACCAAACACAGATGCTAGAGTTAAAGGATATCACAGCAAAATTGTATTTGCAATTGCATTAAATTAAAAAACATGTGTGACCTAAAGTTTGTGCCTATGCATGGGACTATGCCACAAAAACATCTTAGTTCTCCAGGATTATTGCTGATAACCCCCACACAGAAATTTTTACACAACTCAGTATACTAAAAATTATACTTTTTATACTTGTAAATTTCCTCTGTTCTAAGTACATAACCAGCATAAGTGTAGATCATGAACACTGCCTATCTGTAGAGTTTATGGTCTTGAAAAAATTGAAAATACAACCTATAAGTTACAAAAATATCAATTTTACCAAGCATCTCAAAATCAAACATTGCTAATTCTATGTACCCCTGAACACTCCAAGCCACCAACTCTTCCTCAACCTCTGGAATGTGATGGTATCATTACAGACACCATATATTCTTCAGAACGAGCTCTGTAACCACTTAAGCAGATAAGTTGGATTTCAATGCCTTAGATGCCTTTCCAGGTCGTCTTGAAAATTACCACACATTCCAGAAGATTTCCTCTTAAAAAAAAAATTCTCAATATATTGCCAGATTGATCCAACCTTTCAATTCTTAAAAGTATATGAGACCAATAATTTTTAAAAATTATACTAATAGAATATTAAGGTTAAAATGCAATAACAATATGAAAGAAGTATTAAAAGGACCAACATGTAAGAAAATAATCTCATAGTTTTTCAAACAAAATTTACTTCAACTCAATTCAAGATCTGTTTTCCAAAATCAGAAGGAAATTTTAGGAGAGTATATGTAATGGAAAAATTGCAGCTAAACTATGTATTGTCGGTTACAAAAGAAGGGATAGCCTAGTTTACAGGAGGAATTGCATGATAGAAGAAAATTCTTGAAGATGGAACATAAAATTGCAATGTGAATTCTAATGCCTGTGATGTATTGGAATCTGTTGGAGAATGCAACATGAAGAAGGGACTTGCTCTCTGTTGCATTGCTACATTGATATTATTTGAAATATCCATAAAATTTTGGTGCTTCTGCTGGTTTTTCACAGGGCTGTGAAAACCTTTATACTTTAGAAGCGTGCCAAGGGAGAAAAATATGATGGGTGGGTTTATTTCCTCTGATGCTTTTGAGATTAGCTATGACAGGAGATAATGTATGATGAGGGTCTATCTAACACTGAGATTTATTGCTTCTGTTCAGGTTCAATTGATATAATTGCCAGGTTTGGATTCAGAAGCCTTCTTTACAGTCTTAAATTTGTTATAGGTTTTAGTTTTATAGTTCATGGCTGTAGGTGTGTCGTAGTTCATCCCAGGTTTCTGTGCATCCTCTGTTTATTGCTACTTACAGGTCTGTGCCTGCAAGGGACAGAACTCAATGGCTAAGATGGTACTTGTGGCACCAGCCTTATGCTCTGGCAGATCCACACAAAACAGCATGATTTTACAGGCTCTTGCCATTTAGATATTTTGTAAATTACAGGCACAAACTTGCAGCCACAGCCAGAAGTGTGTTGCTGTATATGTGTGTACATCCATTGTACAAACCCCAAACAACTCTGTTTCTGAGGACTAAGGGAAAATGCACTGTTTTACTTAAAATACTAAAAAACCCCAATCAAACAAAAAACCAAAAACCAAAAAAACTCCTAAACCAACCCAACCAACCAGCCATCGCAAAAAAAATCAATCAAAAAAAAAAACCAAAAAAAACAACCCCAACAAAACAAAACAAACAAAAACCCAAAAGCACACACACACACACACACAAAATCCCAGAACCCAAGTTTAAAAAAAAAACAAAAAACAAAACAAAACAAACAAAAACAACAACAACAAAAACCAAACAACAAAAAAAACCCAACTCACAACCCCAGATCACATTATTATAAACTGCTGTAATTACAAATGACACAAAAAATTAGAACAAAAAGGACACAATTAAAATTAGACACAAAAAGGACACAAAATTAGAACAATGGAGCAACCTGCACAAGGAACACTGAGATGTTGACATTGCAGCCCTTTCTAGGTTTTTTTGTTTGTTTGTTTAATTTTTAAAGAAAGTGTATGCCCTTGGTTCTGGCCAGGAGAATCAATATTATGGATATTTCCAAAACATCACTGTTTCCAGGTATGACAGATGTGTACTTTACCATTTAAGAAGAGATGAAATTTGTTAGGCCATTATTAGATATATGGGGGAATTAATTCATGCGAATGTGCTGCACATCTCTTGAGTGACTCCAATGTGCCAGAATAATTCCAGTGCTCTTTCACTGACAGAGTTGAGAGAGAAACAGTGTGCCTCTTGGCAACTCTTATTTTTGAGAGGAAAATAAAAATTAAAATAATATAAGTAAAAATCACAAATTCCAATCTCCAGTGAACAACTGGGGAGACTATCACTTTCTGGAGAGCAAAGGAAATCCTACAGCCATAAATCATCTACTAAATGTTTTGTTTTTAAGTTGAAGTAATAGCCAAAATGTAACACTGCTCAAATGCTCATTACATCACAGGAAGCTAATTATTCTAAAAATATGCCTTTTTTGTAAACCCTTGCAAATGGTGATGATGAAGTATCACACTTGCAGTTTTAGAATTTAGAACAAAGGAAATCATAGACATACAAGTCAACAGCTTATCCTTCGATGGAGAAAGTTATGTGAGAAAGAACCCCATTGCTACTTCTGAGCAGGAACTTGCAGGATAAAGAATCCTTTAAAGAGGCACAATTTTTTTTTTTTTTTTTTTTTTTTCTTTAATAAATCTAATGTGGCCTGTTTTTCTTTTATGGATTGGAAGACAGTTTTATTTTGAGTTTCATTCACTTGTGAAGGAAAATTAGTCAGGATTTCACAAACCTGTGTTTCTAACGACCAGATGGTATTGATTTGAACATAAGGTAGATGGCAGGAAAAAAAACCAGAAATAATATCGTAGGGTGGGGGAAAACAAAAAATAGTCCTTTATGAATTCCATATCTTCTTATTAGTGCTGATATTTTTTACATTTGAAAACCTGTATTTTTCAGCCTAGCTGCAAATATTGTGTAAAGTGAAACCTTCTTGTGTCATGTATTTTTCTCTTGCCTACAGCAAATTAGAAATACTTGATCTCCACAAAGATTTAGTGTATTCTAATCAGCTATTATTTGTACTGGTAAGCCTTGCTACATATATCTGAAATTCTCTCCCTGAATTTAACATGAGAAGCAGAGCAGGTAGGAGAGTCAAAGAGCTATCCAGGTTTTCATTGCTGAGAATGTTTCGAAGATGGCAACTTTTTTCATATGTTTAATTGAACATATGTGAATATTGATACTTTTTATAAGGAATTGCATGAATTAAGATAAGCATCTTATATTATTTAAAGACCCTAAATAATGTATCAGATCTTATTAACATACCCAAGCTCTCATTAAGAATAGTGCCTGGATTTGAATGTAACTGTCAAAACGCATAAGATTTTTCTTGGAGTAAGTTCTCTCTCAACAGAAACAATTAAACCATAGCAAGTGTCTTTCTGTCTTTCTATCAATATTCATGTTTGAAAATTACTGTAATTTTATAACCTTCTTATCTTTCCAGATTATTTTAAAGATTCTTGATGAAAATATGAAGCAAGATTCATAATAAGTAGACACAGTTCTAGATGAAGTTATCCAGACTTATTTCTAAATAACATAGAGTTTCCTTTGCTTGAACTTACAGGTGATTCCATAATGAGTCCATCAATGACAGAATAATTATTTACAGGTTTGGGGATCTCCATATCTGTTAACCATGAGAGGAAAAATGGGGACAACCAGTCCCATTAATGAAGAGTCTTCATAGGTATCACTAAGCATAATATTCCTACATGGGTAAGCCCTACCAAAATGTATCAATTAATGATCTGGAAGTACTCCTTCACAGTCAAAAATTGTGTTTATTTTAATTCTAAATACAAGAAAAAGTCAGAACATCTAAGTTGTATTTCCTCCACTGTCTGTACTTCCACCATCCTCCTTACTCCACAAGGACAGAAAAAGACAGAAAATGCTGCCCAAAGACTTTTGATCAATGACACAGTAGGAGAAAAAGGGAAAACTAATAAAAGTGTTCCTGACCATTTGTTTAGTTTTCTTAAATATACTGACATTTTGCTAAGTGCGTGGCAGGAAGCCCCATGATGTTGCTGAGAGAAGTACCATTAAGGCCCATAAATGAAAATTTTCAAGGCAAAGGATAAGACATTCAAGGATACTGAAGCAGAAAGGAACAACTAACACTACTTACCTTAGATATTTACTGAAAATTTATAGATTTTCTCTTGGACACAGGTTAAAATTCACATCTTGATAATTTCAGAGTAAACTGACTCCAAGGTTCCTGCTAGCAATTTTTCACCTAAGTTCTTGGTGATAAACTCCAACATTTTATAATTGCCTACTTTTAGCCACTGAAACTTGTTACACTTTTCTCACTCATAGATTTGCTCCTTCTGCATGAGGTCTCTGGCCCAAGTTAGTTGCATGTATAAAATAAAAAAGTCACCTTTTTCCTCAAAGAATTGAATGTCCTCATGAGTGGCTAGGTACTCAGATCTAGGTGGTCCTCACACCCTTTTACATCCTTTACATTCTGAAACGTGGCCTTGGCTTGCCTGATCTCAGCATGTTATCATCAGCTACCCCAAAGCACTCCCAGAGACAGTGATTCCCAGCAGGTTTCCTATGACTCTGTAGCCCACTGGAGTCATTGTTCTCACATGCATCAGCTGTAGCACATCTGAGTTGGACCCTAGCTGCTTAAACAGCAGATTCAGGCCAGTTTTACAAGGGGGAAAAAAAAAATAATAAACAATTCCCTTTATTATTTATTGCTAGACCAATCCTTATCACATCTGAAATATTTGCAGGAAAATATGGTATCAAAATTCAGATCTGCTCATAAAATGATTTTCCGACCAAGAATTTGTCTCCTAGCAGAAACAGTTGCTGATTGATGGTCTGTTAGCAGCTATGTTTTGAGATCTGGGAGCAACAGAATAAAATTCCATTTAAAACTTACTTCCCTTGTCCATTGCTTTAAAATTCAAGGAATTGGCCCCCAAAATACACAGCAATGGTTGATGATATGTTTTCTTAAAAGTAAACACTGTAAGGTCATGATAAAGATCTCTAAGCAGTTGCTAGTTTTAAGTTCACAAATTCACAGGCAGATTGAGAGCCAAATTGAGTTACCTTCTGTTAATTGCATGACTTTCTGGGTAAAGGAGTGTATATTTATTTGAGAAAATAAAATGAAATTTTGTCACTGGAGGCTAGCAGAGCTTAGGAAAATACCACACCTGAAAAAATCACCTGTCTTTTTTTTTTTTTTTTTTTTTTTTTTTTTTTTTTTTTTTTCCCCCTTCTTTTTTTCTTCAGGGGAACTAAGGGCTGATGCTTTAGAACTTTTTCCCTCTTTCCCCAAATTTTTTTTTTTTTTTTTTTTTTTTCCAAACCCCTGTTTGAAAGTAGGGATATTGTGGCAAAGAGGTATCAGGATCCTACTCCAGTTCTGAATTACTGATGATTAACAAGTGTCTGATGTCTAGTGTCCCCTTCCAATCACACAAATTATAAGTCATTTTAATGTTTTACTTACACATTACACTTTAGTAACTTTCTGTTATAACAGCTGTGTCACATTTCACACACTAATATCTCCAAGGCCTCCTTTACTGCTTAGAGAGACAATATGAAATGTTGACAATGTTACCAAAGAACAAAAAAGTAACTCTAGTTACAAGTGAAAATAACAATGCAACACAACATGAGTCTTGGGCTTTTTTGATTATTTGGTTATTTGTTGTTGTTGGTCGGGTTTTTGTTTGCTTGTTTGTTTGTTTTTTGCTTTTGTTTTTAAATGATTGATGTTTGAGGTATTTTTGGTTTATTGATAAAAAAGAGAGAAATTTAAGTGAACTGATGTTCATAAGACAAGAAAATATTTGTTTTCTTCTCAGCTAAAATGACTCTAGAGATTCTTCTCTCTGCTTAACTATAATGTCTCAATTCCTCCTCATGAGCAAAAGGTATGTCCACTTAAGGAACTGTAGGAAATGGAGCTTAATTTAGGAAATCCGGCCTCATTTTGCTTATTTGTTTGTTTCTTTATTGTTCTAAAAAGCTAACCACATATATTCACGTGCACATTTTTTAAACCAATCTAGACCTTGTCTGGCAAAAATATACATTTTGCTCCACACTGAAAATTTTTTAGATACATCACTGCAGGCATTTTTCTTCAGAAAATAAATTTAAAAAATGCACATGACTTGCATTCACTGGTGATTGCAATGAGAGCTTGGAACTTACGAGACCTGTGTAAATGCCCTCTGAAGTCAGAATGCTTATCTAACAGAGTAACAGACAGATGATGACCTTTCTCCAGTCGGAGATATAAGTTTTGATAAAAAGAGGCATTGACTAGTCTATTTCTGCTAGTGTGTTGTCTTAATTTCCTTACAATCAGTAGATGATGAGTAGATATGTGTGTGTGTGTGTGTGTGTGTGTATATATATGTGTGTATATATATGTGTATATATATGTGTATATATGTGTATATATGTGTGTGTGTGTGTGTGTGTGTGTGTGTATTTATAAACTTTTGAAATGTTGCCCTGGGTTGTCACATCTTGCACTATCTCCCCAGGGAGATCTCCCATGAGGGAGTTTTGCCTGTGGGTAGAAAAATACCAGGGCCACAAGCACACCTGACCCCTGCTTGGGCTCCTGATGCTTGCATCCTTCAGGAGCAGGTACAGTGCCACCTGCCCTGCTGTCTGCCTTGGCTCCTGGATTGTCCTGCCTGGTCTCTATCCCTAGTGATCCCCAGTTTAACAGCTCAGCTTTAGATTTCACTTGTCAGTGCATCTTTATCAATTTATCTCACCCACATCTACTCTGGATACAAAAATATCCCTTCTTCCAGTAAAGCCTTTAGCCACTCAAGTGGGTGATGGAAGACAAAATAAAAATAGGCCTCAGTTTGTATTCATAGCACCTATTCTCATCCTAGAGAATGATAATGTATAGATAGACCTTGTGAAACAATGAAAGAACATCAGGTGGTAGACTGTGATTATACACATTCTGCTCAGTAATAAGAATGACTACAGTGTTTCAAGAGCTGTTTCTTGTTATCACTCTCTTAGTAAACAACTGCAGTAGTGAATATCAGCTTCATTTTTTTTGTCTGCATGATGTCACACTGCACCAAGTCAGCAGAAATATGAAAGACATGGGCTGAATTCTGGAGTTAGAAAATTTTCACAAACACTGCATAGAGATCATCTTGCTTACTGTGTGTCAACAACTTGAGGGATGTCCACACACCAAAGGCTGGGGGTGAACCCCCTTCTCTTTGGAACTTCTCAAACCTTTTACAACACACAATTTCCAAGAAAAATTGTAATACAATACTATGTGATATTGTACACATTGTGGCCAATGCTATCAGAAGCAATACATAAATGGATGCATGCCAGTAAGGAAAAGGTAATATTTGAATATTGAATATTTGAATATTGAAGGTGGAAGCTATATCAAGAAGAGGGCAGTAGCATACTAACTGCACACACACACACACACACACACACAAAAAAAAACCCCAAAGAAACAAAAAAACCAACCAACCACCAAAAAACCCCAAACAAACAAACAAACAAACAATAACAAAAACACAAAACAAAACACCACAACCAACCCCACTCATTTCTAAGACAAAATTTCAAACCATGAGACTCTCAGAATAAAAATATGGACTTAAACACTTACTATTTTCTTTGAACAGGATTTCTTCAAGCAATTGGAAACCATTCTATCTAGACTATATTTAAGACTTATATTATAAAATAGTTCTCAAATAAAGTATTGAGATTGAAAAATCTTGATTGGTGCTTTAAGAATAGATAAATTGAATCTAAATCTAGTGATATTCAGGATTTCTGTAATTCCTGAAAAGTTACTCTTGTCCAAATATTGTGTGTGCTCTAAAGAAAATAAACCATATCCCAAGGTGACTATGGAATCTCTTCTTTGGCAAAGAGACTTCTTCTAATTCAGCTTAAGAATAATGGGGACATTTGAATTATGAACACTAAACAGATGGTTCTTAATGAAAGCACTTACAGACACTGGGCTGCATTGGCAGACAGATTTCCAATAATGCAGCAAATACAGGGGAGAAGGAAATTTGTTCTAGAAAACAGACACCTCAAAAATCAGCAAATACAGGGGAGAGCAGAGCTTTATGCCCAGTGTTGATTTACAGTTGCAGTCAGTCTGTAAATAGATTGTGAACAGTTAGAGATAGTTAAAGGAAAGAAATGTGATAATTTCACTGTTCTGTTTTAAACAGTAGGGAGAGAGAAAAAATACAACAATGTTTTTATAGAATGGATTTGCAGCCTGTTCTAGATAACTATAATAACTGAACTATCTGAACTATCGAAACCTTTTCCCACAATGTGTAAACAAGGTTTATCTTAATTTGAAAATATTTTTTCTTTGCAACGTAACTTTCTGTCTTGCCACAACCTCACAATCACACATAGCTTTAGCATTCAGCTGTTAGCCCAGAGAGAATCTTACAGAAATGCTGCCACATTCATTAGACAGATTAGAGAAGCAAAGTTATGGAGAGATCATAATCTTGCACTGATTCAGCTGTGGCCAAACACATCATGCTAATCACTTAACTTCTACAGCAAAGGGAAGAAAGAGAACATTTCTTGTATCTGGCCAGCCTGAAAAGATAGACAATTAGTTTCCAAATAGCATTTCTAAACCCATGTTTTAGTATAAATCTTGTCTGGACTTCATCTTACTCTCGTTTTTTTTGTTTACCACAGACTCCATGCTTACATCAAGATCACACTTTTAATTCAGAGACTGGTACGTATAAAAGTTTTACAATTACCATATCATAACAGCTGTAAACTAATTACAGTTATGTGGGTGAAGTTCATAAACCTTTGTGTGCTTTTCAGAGTAAATGGCTCAGAAACTTAAGGGAGGTGATTGAGAGTAATCGCCCTGGCTTTACAATGGGAAAATCATGCCTGACCAACCCAATAGCTTTCTACAATGAAATGTCTAGTTTAATGGATGAGGGTAGCAGTGGATATTGTTTATCTCACCTTCAGCAAGTCTTTTGACACTGCCTTCCATCATATTCTCATTGACAAGATGATGAAGTATGGGTTAGATAATCAGGCAAGGATGTGGATAGCAAACTGGCTGAACTGCTGGGCTCAAAGTTTTGTGAGCAGTGGCACAAAATACAATTGCAACCCAGTCCCAGCGTTGTACCCTGAGGCCTGATCCCAGGCAGAACTATTTAAACACATTGTTAATGACCTGGCTGGTGGGATAGAATGCACCCTCAGCAAGATTGCAGAAGATATAAAACCAGGAAAATTGACAAATTGACAACTTCAGTTGTTCTGCCATTTAGAGGAGGCTCAAAATGCTGGAGAAAGAAGCCCACAGAAATGTCATTAATTTCAACAAAGAGAATTGTACAAAGTCATGAACTTTTGCTGGAATTACCCCAGACACCAACATCCACTGGTGACCAACAGTCTGAAAAGCATGTTGGCAGAAGAAGACCCGGTTTCCTGCTGAACTCCAAACTGAACTTGTAGCACTGGATTAAAGATACATCTAGGTGCCTGGTCCCATTCTGTGCTGCCCAGGCAGGGATACATGGACATATTGAAACATGTCCAGCAAAGGGCCACAAAGAGGGTTAAGGGCTTGGAGTAGCTGTCATATCAAGATACCCTGTACCTGCTACAGCTGACCCCACTTTGAGGAGGAAGATTGACTAGACAACACCCAGAGACGCCGTCCAACTCTGTACATATTGTGATTCTCTGAGAAGAGGCATTCTGAATCTATTTGCTGGGATGCTTACGTGGGCTTCTCAGAAAAACAGAGATACCACTTAATCCCAAACATATAATGTGGTGTATTAAGTGCAAAAGAGGTGCCTGATATTGCTTGTGGTTAACAAAGTGACTGTGTGGTATTAATGAATGATAGCAAAAAAGAGAATTACAATTTCTTGATGTGTATATATATACATATATATATATAGCTTACAATTCAACAGCTCTTTTACTTCAAGATATAATGAACAACTACAGAAAACAAAAATATTTTATACCAGTGCTTTGCTAATACCATTCATTCCACCCACATGCTACCAAGCTACCATTATGGAAATACAAGCTTTTTGTAACACAAAGTAGTGTAATTTTGAGACTTTTCAAGCAACACATTTGATCATTACAAAAACCATTTTTCTGAAATACCCTGAATCACCACATAATACATCCATTTATCTATTTTCATATTATGCTAACATGTGAGAAAGCCTTAACAACAACTAAAAAGTAAGTACTTAAGTAATTCAAAATTTCAGCTAAACCCGGACCTTTAAAAGTGCCTGTACTCACCCCAAATAATAATGAAAGCCTATACTGATACTCAGTTATTAGCTTTCTTGCTGTAACAACAGAAATGTAGCTATAAAATCACTCTGTATTATCCCTTCCAGCCTGACACAGCCCTTCTGTTTAAATATCAGCATCCAGAATACAAGTGTATAGACTTTGGGGATTAATCATTGTTTGCTATGCTGCCTAGTTCACTTTGGTGGCAATTTCATAGGTTCAATATTGGCATTTACTTTCTGACTTGATTCTGGAGTTTGCAGCATGTGCTACTGACATCCATCCTTGTTATGGTGATCCTCTCTTTGTTAGAGAGTGTGGCTGTTGTTTATGCACTTGGATTTGGATTTACATGTACATTTGCATCAAAACTCTCTGGCTGAGAACAGTATAGTCACACAGATTTTCCTGTCATAGTGTCCCCTTGCTTTCACAGTTGCATTTCATGGGCTTTTATGATATTTTAAATATTCTTCTTTGGCTGAAGTTATACTACATATTTAATTTTATATTCATCTTATGATCATTGAAAGAGGATTTGGCTGTTTATCTCAGACTTGTTTCAAGGTGATTGTATTTTCCTTTTATTTGCCCTAGCAAACAAGTGCAAAGCTCCTATTTTTCTAAGACCATTAGAAAGTTTTTGGTTTGCAAAGCCTTTACCTTCTTTTATTTTACTTAGATGCTCTAATGCACTATAGGTTTCATGTCAAATTACTCATAATGTGGTGTAAGTTTTCTCAATGTCAAGGAATATAATGAGTTTACCATGAGTTCCAGATAACTGGAATATCTTTATAACTCTTCTCTTAAACTCTTTCAGTGGCAAACCTGTAAATAAACCTTAAGTATATTTAAATTATATGTGTTCATTAACTTATAAAATATAATGGTAGCATTAATTATGGAGAGATCTAAATGGATTTTTTTTTTTTTACCCTTAAAGTAGTAATAGATTACTTTAATAAGACTGTTCATGTGTATAAAGCCAAGCATGTGTTTAACTGTTTGCATGATCGAATTCTTTGTATATGAAACAGCCAGCAAAATTACATTTGTATGCCTCGTCTTCCCAGTTTTGAGGACTGTGAGAAATATGACAAAAAGAAATTTATTTCTTCTTCACGGTCTAATAAAAATTAACACCTGTCCTTAGCAGGTTAATCTGAACAGCCCTGGGAAACAATCACTAAACTGGGAGCCTTCTCTGCACTACTTGGAAAGGAGTGTTAAATCAATCAGAAAACATTTAAAATGTCAGAAAAATTAGAGAAATATAGACTGTGAGAAGGGGTAAAAAACGGTTTAAAGAAAATAGAAGACTGTTCATGCAGTCCTTACTGGCCTGGGTGTGGATGTTATGGGTTGTTATTATTAGGTATTGTTTACAGTGATTCTGAAAAGCAAAATCATCTCTCAGTAATGAAGGCAGTATATACTGAATTTGAAGACAAACTACAGTCTCAGCTTCTCAGCTGTCTCCATAATATATTCTTATTAAAAATAATGAGAGTGTTGATAAATATTTTATGGATATTTACATGGAAAAATGACAAAAAGAAATGAGAATAGAAAGAAAGGAAAGAAAAGAATGTGGCACTTTTTTCTGTAGTTTATAAATTAGTAACATACATTTTGTTGTAGTTTTGTACCCAAATGCTCTTTATTTCAAAAACAGTCAAAATCAACCATAAAAACTGTTCAGCCTTTTGTTGTGGTGGTTATTTTTTTCTACAACTGGAATACTCTTAAGGCCAGGTCTGGCTTTCAAGTGAGTGACAGAGAGAAATGAAATTCCCTTAGCCTCCAGTCAGCCCCCAGTGATTCACAGAATTGGTGCTTGAGTATTATACAAATGGGAAATATTTTCTGAAACCTGGAGAGATGCCATGACTATGCAGCTGTGCTACAGACATAGACATTACAATTCACAAGGCTTATTCACCTAAAATATAACCTGAACTGAATGAGCCCTCTTATTGTCTGTTAGGTGTAGTTGGAATAGATGCATTTGGATGCATCCTCTGCCTCTTCAAGATTTTTCAGGAAATACAGCTGTTTCACATCTGTTAAATTCATCTCAGAATCCAGCTGTTTACTCTGTACCTCACTTCTTTGCAACTCCTGACAACTTTAATTCCTTGTTCTTCTTTTTCAAGAATCTAGCATATAACCGGCCAATTGTACAGCATTCATGGCAGAGAGTAGGTAGACCTCTCTTGATAGACCTCACTGATTTTGACTGAAACTGTGTTATTAGAAGTAGAAAAAAATTACAATCACAATAATTCACAATGAAAATTTTTCATCAGTACCAAGATAATGCTCAATGATGGAAAGTGTGAATGACAAAAAACTATGCCTAATGTAATATCTTAAAGAATAGAGTCACATTTTCTACCTACAGAGGATGAATTTTTTATTTTTTTTTTTCTGCAACATGTACGGCTGGTGAATAGATTTTAAGCGTCTGGGAAAACAGACATGCAAAATATGGAACACATGTTTCACAACATAGTAAATCCAGGAGAGCAGTCAAAGTACAGCTTTCACCAAAAATAACTTTTAATTGGCTACAACTGACTGCGTATCCTCTTTTACTTCGAAATCCAGAGTTTCTCTTTAGCTCACGTGTTTAAATTTGTGGCTTTTGCTGCTAGATACTTTGAGAACATGCTCATGTACCATAACCCCTTTAAGATTTTCAATTTATTCCTAGTCCTTTAAAGACGTCATGGAAAGAGTTGTCTAGCAAAACCAAAACTAAGATGTGGTCTTTGCTGTTTACAGATTCCTAGTACTGATATCTGTCAATAGCTGTGGAAATATGTGTCTGCGCTAAACATGGTCTCACTTTGAAGCTTATGTCAATTTCCCTCCTCATGAAAACTGTCAGTGGTGTTCTGTCTGCTGTTTGCATTTTCCTTCTTGCCAGGGCTCATCTCTTTCCGGTTTTAGGTGTTTCCCTAGATATTACAACAGATGCATCCAGTGGGCCTCCTCCTCTCAATGGAAGCTGTCATTCTCACTGCTGACACAAAGTATTTTGGGAACTTGTGAATAATATCCTGTGTTTGCAGTTGCTTTTAGGTACTTTGCAGCAGAAATAGTGCTAGGAGTGACATTTACACAACTGATTTTAGAAATTGAATGTAGGATGTCAATCTCCCTAAACTTGTTACGTAGCCAGCAGTAGGAAGGAGGGATTGCTTCACAGAATAATTCAGAGCAGCTGATCATGGAATCATAGAATAGCTTGGGTTAGAAGGGACTTTAAAGATCACCTAGTTCCAGCTGGAAGAGGAGAGCGAAATATAGACAGTGCTGGACTGGAAGCTACATTTCTAGCAATCTTAACATTGTGCAAATATAACATTGATCTGTAAAAAGAAATTAGATGGCTAAAACACTGTCAAAATACACAAATTTTCTGCTGCATATAAACACTTTTATCATACAGTATCCTAAAAATTATTCTTGGGTAGTAGTAAAAGGAAGCAGCTTCTAGCTTTGGCAAGTACACCAACTAAAAATACAGATAATGGGAAGGACCAATGTTATCTGGAGTACCTATAGCTCTGCTTTAGGTAGTGAGATAGTCTACATTCCACACAGTAAAATGTAGAGATAGTGTGAAGTGCAGACATAAAACTACATCTGGAGAATTTGCAATCTAGGACTCTATTTCAGAAAGGGAAAAAAAGATAAATGTTTAGGAAACTCTAAGGGGACAAAGGACGCCTGGCTCCTTTTAGCTCCTGTCCCAAACTCAGCTGAGTCACTGCAAGCAACAAAGAACATTCCTGTCTCTGAATCCATGTAAGCCATGTTCTGTAGTGGGGTAAGACTTGAAAAGCAGGCAAAGGAAAGCTGGGAGCATTCTGGGTGTGCACCAAAAATATGTTGTGAGGATAATTGGGAAGCCAGGACTTCTGATCACAGTGCTGTCTTGGTTCAGCCTCTAAGAGTCTAATTGCATCTTTAACAGGAGAGCTGCCGTGCTGGAGCCTTAGCTGTAACACCCATGTGTTACCCATAATTCACTAAGATGAAGAACATGTGATCCATCTGGTTTCATTTTCTCCTGTGCAGCTCTATTTATAACATTTTGTTGCATTTTCATCTTTTGACAACAAGTTAAACATCTGCTATTATTTGGAAGAGGAACAATCCTATTCCTTCATTCCCATTAAAAAAGAAAAGTCCAAATGTTTTACTTTTCCTCAACTATCTACTTTCCTCAACATCAACTATCCACTTTTTCCACATACTAATGTATTTGGTGATAACACACGTATTTACCTAACAAGAAGATTTAGATGTGACCTAGTTATTCTGGAAGAAGGGCACATACATGTAAACATTCATAAGTGAGATGCTATATAGGAATCGAGACGCTGAAAGAAATGTTAGGGTCGTTACCACTTTTTATGTACCTCTGGGAAGCATTAGCAGATATACCAGAACAGACAGAAGGAGACACTTGAAATAAGAAAGTGCAAGGATTTCTGTGTATATTTTTCCTTTGAGTAGGTTTGGGGTTTTTTTCCTTGGTTTTGTTTTATTTTATCAGCTTCTTGAAACCTTGAGAAAATTTGGAAAAACAGCCAATATTCTGACGCTTATTCTGGCTAAAAAAATAACTCTAAACCTTTGAGATTTAACCAACACTAGTATTTCATATCTTGCATAATCTCACAGACTCGTAGGTAAACACACATTATATCTACCATCATCTATTCCTTAAAAGCCTCAGATTTAATATGTAGTTTTCTTTTACAAAGATTTATTTGGCTTGTTGACTGAGTTTTGATTACTTCCATGTTGTTTTGAATTGGCTTAATGTCCTAAAGACTTTTCTCACTTGTGCATCAGTTTATTTTTGTTTCTTTTGTCTCCTGCTACTTGCATATAAAAAGTGATGACATCTTTAATTGTATTTAAATCCTGCAGATAAATTGGAGACCTCAAAACTGATTGTTTCTATTTTTTAATACTTAGCTTTATAATTGCATATTCTTCATAAGATATCTGTTTTGAATCAGCTCCTCATGATGAAAGTTAGGTAAAATATTCTGCAAAGAGTAACAAACCCAAACATTAAGAAAATAATCTGTAGGGGAAAGAGAATTTTCTTCCCTCCTGACCTGGACAGAATTGCTTTTTTCTTTTGTAACACACTTCACAACATAATAAAAGGATTGTTCAAAGAACTAAAATTTTGTTTGTTTGGTTGGTTGGTTGGTTGGTTTGTTGATTTGACTTGGGTTTTCTTTGGTGTTGTGGCTTAATCCCAGCCATTAGCCAAGCCCCAGGCAGCCACTCATTCATCCTCTACCAGTGGGATCAGAGAAGGAATGGGAAGGGTAAAAGCTGGAATATTCCTGGGTTTATACAAAGACATATTATTCCCAGATAAATAGGGAAAACCAAATCCGTGCACACAAGCAAAGCAAAACAAGGAATGAATTCACTGCTCCTCACGGGCAGGCAGGTGTTCAGCCAACTCCAGGAGAGCAGGACCCCACTACATGTAGCGCTTACTTGGGAAGACTAATGCCATGACTCCAAATATTCCCCCCTTTCTCTTTCTTCCCCCCAGCTTTTTGTACTGACCATGATGTCACATGGTCTGGAATATCCCTTTGGTCAGCTGGGGTCACCTGTCCCAGCTGTGTCCCCTTCCAGCCTCTCATGCGCTCCCAGCTTCCTCACCAGCGTGGAAATACGAACAGCAGAAAAGGTCTTAGCTCTGTGTAAGCCCAGATCAGCAATAACAAAACATCTCTATAATTATCAACACAAATTATTCAGCACAAATCGAATATATAGTTCTGTACTGTGAAGAAAATCAACCCTTCCTCAGCCCAAACCAACTTACTTGTTTTCCTGGTTTATTTGTTTATTTGTTTTGGGGGAGATCGTTAAAATGTGGGGGTTTTTAACTATTTTCCCTCCATTGGACCTCTTCTCTTTTGTGAGATGGGAGGTGTGAGAGTAAAGAGGACTTTGGCAGGAAGAGTTTTGGAAGATAATTTTTTTTGTTTTATGCACACTGTTGCTCAATTTCACCTTTGCATCATTCCTGCTAGCAAGAGCAAACATGTTATTCCCTTTCATTAGCTGTTTCCATTGCTCCTCTCTGTGCTTGTTTTCTTTGTACTTCATGAGTTCTGATATTGTTCAGTTTTTAAGAGACTGGACAGTTTTAAGTCTATACAGTGTTACAAAAATATTTGTCTTATGCTCCTCTGATTTATGGACAGACAAAGGAGCTGAATATCCAGACAGGCACGATGGGAGATCTGAATAGTAAAGAGAAGGAAATTGGATATGAAAACACCAATAAATTAACAAATTATGAGGTATGCTCATATCACACAAAGTTTCAGGGGTTTGTTGTTTAAATATATGAATGACAGCAGGTTACACAGGGGGAGATTATACTGTCAAAAAAAAAAAAAAAAAAAAAATCCACATAAGAAAACCAGAAATAAGATGTAAAAATTCAATGTCCCTGCCCCTTTCATTCCTTCCCAAAGGGAAAAGTTGAGAACAGGTTTAATTTTAAATGAACAATGTCTTTTATGTCTTTTAATTAGTAAGTAATTAATCAAATCTTTATTATTAAAAATCTTTATTATTACTTTATTAAAAACCCTCACCCAATCCAATTCACTCAAGCATCATCTACCAGATGTCAAGTAAATAGTTTGAGAGGTTGTCTAAGTGACATATACACCTGTCCTTGATGACTAAGCCTCCTGGCTTTCACATTATTCTGCTTCCACTCTTTTAATAAAGCCCTGTTGCAGAAGCACCCAGATACGTGTCCCTTACCCAAGCTCCAGAAAGAACAGGATTTTCTTTTCTTTATATATGATTGCCTCCAGTTCTGTGGCCTGCAAGACATGGTTCTTACCCTCTAAGTGTACCAGCCAATCAATAACTATTCAGAAGAGTAAAGCAACTGCCTCTGTCTTTTATTTGTAATCCTCTGAGTGCATTGCAAAACTCTTGCTTTCTCCAGGGTATTCAACTGCC
This sequence comes from Hirundo rustica, assembly GCF_015227805.2. Classification (NCBI taxonomy): domain Eukaryota; kingdom Metazoa; phylum Chordata; class Aves; order Passeriformes; family Hirundinidae; genus Hirundo; species Hirundo rustica. Next base: position 60,323,332 of record NC_053488.1, on the reverse strand, counting down.
GGATTTCTACCAACTTCCTCTCTAGCAGCAATAAAGATTTCTTCCTCTTCTTGGTTTCCAAGAAATGTGACTCTTGGGTATGTGTCCAACCCCATGTACAACAGGATTATTAATTGGTGTGTATAGCTTAGTAATAGAGTTGTTCATTTCACCCAGCCCCATTTCAAGAGCCCAGCAACAGTTTCTTCCACACCATACAACAACTGACTCCATGAATTTGGCTTTGCAGAGGATCTTGGATTTCAGCTTTATAGCCCAGGTTTTTAGTTACCTTTAGTCAAAAATCTTCAGGTAGTACTGCCTGGCCCAAGTATTGTTTAATGCTGCTGTAAGACAATGGCATGAGCAAGAATTTTTATAATAAGTTGACCCATGACAAAGCTGAATTTGCATGTTCTATTTTATATAAAATTAAAATAGTTCTGTTGAAATGTGGATGGTGAGTATATTAAGAATGCAATAACTGTAATTTCAATAGTAAGATGAGAGTGGTCTTCTGCTAAGACTAACTCAGGTTTATAATTTCTACTTTGTTAAATATTGTTTGGTCTTCTGAAATATGGAGTCTGAAAGGACATCTTTACCTTTTCTTTGTCATTCTGGAGGATTCGTTTCCAAACCAGGGACACATATGTGAGTTCTTGGGAGACAAATGGAAATGTTCACATCTTTGGCCAGATTTCTTTCTGTTTAGCACCAATGAAATGCCAAAAACAGCTACCAAGTTCCAAGGCACAATCACTAGTTCCCAGACCTCTAAGCACTTCAGTATGTAATGATTGTGAAGAAATGCCTCAAACTTGCTCATTTTTGTACACTCGTCACGGATATTAGGAAATTCAACAAAAATTGCAAACAAATCTGAAATCAAGTGTGTTTCACTGCATTTGGAATTTTGTTATTGCAGATGTGGACATCTCCAATAGAAAGGCTGACATTAGTTTTCATTTCATATTGTGGTACTGTGCAAAATGAAAAAAAAAATTAAACAAATGGGCTATTTTTGCATTTTACAGAGGTAAAGGAACGCTGGAAAACTTAACATTTTCTGTGAGTTATCAAATATTTACTTAGTTCTACAACATAGATTTTGGAATAAAGAATATTTTCCCAGACTGGTTTCCATGACATTTATGCTCATTATTTTCTTGAGATTTATTAGTGTGTCCTGTAAAACTCTAGCAAGAAAGTATGCTAATTCACATCTGTAAGAGAATGTATACAATGTTAAATGGATCAATCGGTTAACCATTAAAAGAGAAATTAAGTATTTAGGTATGGAAGACCCTCAAAGGATTTTTCACAGCACCCAAAAAGTCATGTATTCCAAGCACAGAATCAGTGTAGCTTTTTTAGAGACACTGTGCCTTTGTATTTTCGACATATTGCCTTATTAATGTAACCTTAAGACTTGAACTATGTGAACTCTCTTCACTGAAACAGAAAAACACTCAAGGCATAGTTGGGTTAGGATTTCATTGCAAACTGAAACATTAAGGCATTCAGCAATCTTGAAGGGCTGGCCAACATTACTTCTCACACACCCCCCCTCCCCTTAAAATAAAGGTTTAAAACAAACTTTGAGCTACTCAAGTCATGGATCCCTAAACAAAAACATCATGGACATGGCAGAGATCTACACCACTACTGTTTAACCTTGCTCAGGGCTGCCTATGTGAGCAGGACAACAAAAGGCCAGAAAGAGACTGACCTGCTAAAACTGGTTGAACAGTGTGTCTCTGTGAGAGGTATTCTGTTGCCCAAAACAACACAAAAATATATTGGATTTATGGTGGGAAAAAATCCTCACAAAAATATGGGAGAGGCTCCTTCTACAATTTTCTTTGGAAGAAAACTCTGATCTTTCCATGAATTTGCCCAGAGGTCAATGCTGCTTTTCTCTATGTTTATAGCAGGTTCTTATTTAGTGAGAAAAAAAGGAATGGAAGAATTTATTGCCCACAAAATCATCATATCATAAAATATTCTCAGTCTACTATGTACTCCACTACCCCTCTTTCCTCTTGTACAAATTTTGCTGTAAAGCACTTCAATAAACTCAGCTCTCTTTTGGGAGAAAGCTAAATAAGGATGTGTGTTTCATTAAAAAAACAGTAATTTTATGTCAAATTTTCAGAAGCACAAGATAGCTGGATGGTCCCAATATTTTATGAAAGGAGGCTAGGTAGGGATTTGAAGATTAAAGTTCCTATGAATGTTACAATCACTTTTACACAGTAACATTTTTACCCTGAATATTCCAGGTTGGAAATTATAGTGCCATAACAGCACTTTCAGACCTATTTCAGTCTAACATGGATGTGAATAACGCAAAGGCAAGTATTAGAGAAATTTTTTAAAGTGAAATGTTTTTCCTCTAAAACATGCAGCATTCTGAAAGTTAGACCCTTTCCCTCCTCCCTTCCCCAGTCCTTCAGCAGAAAAACTCTTAATGTTAAAACTGGTAGACAGAGAACCTTTCAAATACACTTTGGTGAATCTGCATGAATGCACAAAGATGGTATGTATCTAAAAGCAGAACTGACTTCTGTAATAAGTCTGCCAGCTTAAAATTTGGGACCTATTTTAATGGAGACAAAATTACCACAAGCACACAGTTACTAATTTCTTAAATGCAATAACGTGGTTATTTGCTCCGATGGCCACAGGCACTGCATCAGTCCATATTAAAGAACGGAGAAGTTAATCATGTGGAGTTTAAAAGAAGAAAAATCTGACTGGCTTGCTTTTGAGATACAGGACTGTAAAATGCATTTGAAATAACTTTTTTTTTTTTTTTTTTTTGAGGGGGGGGGGTGGGTTTATAACTTTTAAACAAACATATTTATATTTATGTATGTATTTCTTTATTTAATATTTTCCTGCTTGAGGCCACATATGCTTAGTATGTGTAACTTATAAGTCAGTTATGAACCTCTATAAAGAGGTGTGAAATTAAAATATTGACAGCTGAGTTTGCTGGCAAAATTATGGTGTTTTTCAAAATAAAGGTCAAAACTCTGAAAATCATGGATATTCCATAGCTCCAAAAATAAACAAAAACATCCAAATAAGCGTTAGAATTTTTTGAAGGTTTTACTATTTCTTTAGCTCAACCATTTTAAAATCATGCCATTTCTTTTGCCAGACAGGGAAAGGGTCTAGTATGCTTGTCTTTCTTTCTACTCTTTTTCAGAAGTATATAGAAAAGACAATCTCAGAAAACAAATTAAAAAAAAAAGAAATCATATGTTGAAAGGAAAGCTGGAACACACAGACATGTAATTTTAGGAAAACAAAGGTCAGAGCCCAGTTGACAGGTTTTCTCCAAGACTGGAAGGGAAATTAGGACAACTGTGAGGTTGGTATGAGCTGTCTGAGAAAGAAATCAGAAGAGTACACAGAAAGGAGAAATAACTACCCTTACCAGCACAGGACCTACTGAAAAAATTGCAAAAATGTAGGCTAGGTTAGTTCCTAACCTCCGTGGCTCTCAGCGATGCCCTTTAGCTTTGTGAGAAAAAAAACAATCATCAGAAAACAATCTGGGAGAAGGTAGACTCTGTGTAAAAGAAGGAACAATAAATCTTTTTATGACATCACATTAGTGCTGGAAAACAGTCACTTCAGAGATACATCTCAAAGCTTGTTAGGATGTAGTGGGCCAAAACTTTCAATGTCCAGAAACCCTCTTACAGAGACTTACAGAGTTATTCTGCTGCTTCCCTACAAAATGGGGCAGCACTTTGAGCAGGTGTGTCTTTAAGACATAGGATGCCAGCTGGTATGTCATCAGGGTGTGCGGCATGAGGGAATTGGTTAGAAGAGTTAATCAGAAACTTTCTGTGTATATTTATGGCTCTGTTGAACTACCAGTTGAAATGAAATCACAGCCCAGTGAAGTCTTATGGGATGCTTGGCTTTCAAGAGTAGCAGGTCAATGGACCAAATAAACTTTAATGTGGACCATGATCAGTTCAAGAATGTTTTCCTGGAAAAACATGGGACGGGGTTTATTGACCCAGGAAATTCCTTCCAGTTGTATGCTCAGTGTGGCCAGAAGTTCATCCCTGGCTCCTGGCCATCCCCATGTCAATTTTTTTGTTTTGGTTTGGTTTTGGTTTTTTTTAGTTTGTTGTTGTTGTTTGTTTTGTTTTGTTTTACTTAATTTAGATTGTTCAAGACAGAGGCAGATGTGTTGTGGCTACAGCTTAAGCTGATTAAGAGGTCACTGTCCTCATCTGCTCACCCCCTCCTCTGTCTCACGCCTGCTCCCTCAGCTATTTAGCACAAGTGTATAAGCAGTGAGACCTTCATCAGTTTCTGTGAAAATCATTGCAGTACACCAAAAAGACTAAAATGTATGCAGTTTAGAAGAGCTTATTGTCAGCAGTTACAAATGCAATAAATCCAGAAAATCTGAACTAGCTGAAGATGTGCAAATGCATTCACTCATCTCCTGATCCAACCAATTGCAACACACAAGAGTATGTCTGGCTATGGCCTTTCACCAAGGTCACCTGATTTGAGTAGGAAGAGCGTTTTCAAGTGATATAGTAAATTCAGAGATACTGTGTGGTGATTCTGGCTTTGGTTTAGTGTAAATCATCAGAGGACTGAGATGTAAAGTGTTTTTCAATCGTGAAAGGGTGCACACAGGTCTCCTTCCTCTCTGCCAACATTGTGAGGTGTGAGCACATAACTCGCACAGGAGGGCAAGGGGCACCTGTAGAAAACTAAATATGAGAGCATGTTGTGAGTCCGGTGCTCATTTTTACCTCAGCTGCTGAAGTACATTAACAGGAAAAACACATCTCATGTAGTACCAAGATCCAAGTCTAGAATGTATTCCAGAACTTGGTGACAGAAGACATAACAGAACATCAGCAAAGCCTTGAAATCTATATTCTGTTACTTGAGAAACATATCTGAAATGTAAATTAAAAAAAAAAAAAATCAAATTGGTGTTCTTCCCTGCCTTTTTCACTCTTACAGAAGAATTTCACGCAGACATTGAGGAGTAGTAAAATTACTGTGTAAATCAACAAACACAGGCATTAGTTTAAGCCTGAGGAAATAAAAGCAGACAGGTTTTTATTTTTTTTTTTTTTTTAATCAAACAGAAAACACTGAAGTCAAGATATGTTTTTACAAAAACAGTCTTAAGTGCTTTGATAAATATTTTCTGAGAATAGTCTAGAATCTACATATCAGCCAAGTGGGAAAAAGCCTGAAAACATTAATCAATCTAAAGGCCAGATATGATTGTTGTAATGCATTAATTTGGTTTGTGTTGTGTTTTATCAGATTTGTAATCTGTATCTTGGTTTTTCCTTACTCATTTGTAACCCAACTCTTCCACTGCCACATCTCCCTGACTGGATGATGTCTTGTCCTTGCCTCTGGACCCTGCCCCCTGGGGAAAAAGCCCAAGCACGGGCAGGGCCGGGTTCTCTCTGGGACCAGAAAGCGGTTGGGGAAGATCTCCAGCCAAGACAGAGCAGGAATGGAGAATAAAGCAATATTTTCCTCTTGGACAAAGAGCAGGGTCTTTCTTTTGCCATCGGCGGTCGTCTAGTCTTGTGGAGCATTACAACATATGATCAATCTAAAGACCAGTTGTCTTGTACTAGAATAACATGTAGATGTTTGCAAAATGGTTGAAAACAATAATTATCAGGAAATTATCAGTACCTGAGAAGCAGAACCATTATGAATCCTAATGTCTAAAGATTCATAGTAAATGAACGTTAATGTCTAAGTAACTATTCATAATTTAATTACTACCTGTGCCAATAGTCCAGACATTGCTGTAACACCTAGTAAATCTTCTCTGGGTTTTGTCAGAAAAAATGACAACCTCTTGCTAAGCTGTCAAAAAGATCTCATGGTCTTGCATGAAGTTACGGGAGCTGCCAGATGATGTTGAAAAAGAAGGAAGAGATATTAATAAAAGCCCTTAGAGCATAGCATAGTTGGGAAAAGAATGCTTGTCTGGCAGAACTGAAATCAAGCCCCTTTGTTTAGCCATGCAACAAATAAAATATCATCAACACTTACACAAAATCTACTGTGCCCATTCAGCATATCTCTGACCTAATGAACTAGACAGAATGATTGAAAATTCTAAAGAGTACCCCAGGAAGGGCTTTGATTCCCAGAATGGCAGTCAGCCTTGGTTCCAGTTTGGGTCTTGGGCTCTTTACAAGCACTCACAAGAAAAAATGCCAAATGTCTGTGGGTTCTGATTTTGAATGGGGATTGAGAACCTACTTGTTACACAGAAACTACAGAGGGACAGCTGTTGTATGGAAATTACTTTTAGTTAATGGGCATAGTTGACAGACTGCAACAACGGGCAAATCATTTCATAGGCCTGACAGAGAAGAGAATCTGAGGACAGTTATGAATGACAAAAGAGAACAGCAGGTCAGCTTTCATTCAGATTAATCCTTTCACAACAAAACCTTAACTGTCCTTAGTAACTCATTAAAGCATACACCACAAGCTGATCCCATTTGATTTTAACATCAGCTTTAAAAATAGTGAAAGTAGAGATGATCTGAGGGAGCATTGTAAAAGGCCATAGAAGGATAATATCACCAACTCTGAAAGACAGCATTTTACACCTCCAAATGTTTGCAAATACAAAACTGAGAGTAGCTTTTCAAAGTTGGTTTTCCTGTGAAGGGCAACAAAATTGAGGGGACAAAAAAAAAAAAAAAAGCAAAAAAAAAAAGCCTTCTCCCTTCTATATCCTGTGTTTTGTCCTTGTTTTCTGCTGTTTCAACAGTATGTAGAAGTGTGCTACAAATCTTCAAGTATCAAGATTCTCCCTTAAAAACTATTCCTCCCTTTGCAATCCACAAGATTCTGAGATTGGCTATAAATGAGAAAAACTGTAAACAGAAAAGTGTACCTTCTTTGGAGGTCGAGACTCCATTGCATAAGTGCTGGTCTGAGGTGAGACATGGTCTCTGGTAGCTGCGACTGGGATTGGACTATAGCGGAACTGAAATCTTACAAAACAAACATTGATTCACAAAATAATGGTAATGTGGCTTGCTAATGTGCTCAGGGGTGTAACATTGAGAAGTAAAGGCAATTGGAAGAAGTTAGGAGGAATAAACTTGAATGAAAGGTAAAAAAACTATCCCAACTTTTGTGTGCGTCATTGTGCACCTCCATGAGGATTTCATAGTGAATACAAACGCTAATAAAACAAAAATCCCTACCTCCTTCCCTCTAAGTAAACCCTGTAACACACAATGCAGTGTGGAAATTTCAGTCAGATTCATCACCTTCAATAAATGCCACCAAAACCTTCTGGATGATATCTGGAGAGAGAAAGGAAACAGCTAAGCTAAGTATCTGCAGGAAACAGGGCAAATGAAAGGAAGTTGGAAAAAAAAAATCATTTACCTGCACTGCCAAAAAGGAACAGATGGTGAGATCCAAGGGGAGATAAACATTAAAGACTGAAAACCAAGCAATTCATCCTGCCAGCTTTCAAAGATCCAGTACAACAGAAAAATCCAAGTACCATATAACATCAGTGTTAAACATCAATAAACAAGACTATAGAGCAGGTAAAGTGGAGTGAACATGCTGAGCAGAGGGAGTTGAATGCTTTCAACAACAAGCCCATGAAGAGTTCTTCAAGTCAGATTACAAGGAGACTCCAAACTGGAAAAAATTAAGGGAAAGCACAAAGAGAAATGACAAATTGTCTGGTAAAGTGTATGAAGCAAACCCAGTCTTTTGCTGAGGTATGAAGCCATCTCAGCAACCATTTCAGAAAGCTCAAGGAAGCTCAGAAAGTAGAGCACTTTTGAATTTCAAGGCAGAGAATAGCAGAATTCTATATTATTTTATTAAAATAAGTTCTCCAGTATAGTCACTAAGTCATGAAGAAAAGCTTTTGGATAGTGCAATACATGGCTCCACCTAACAATTTTTAGCCCTTTAGCATAAATGTTGGCTCCTACTAAATTCTTCTGGTCTAAGGAGTACAGATGTCATAAAGAATAGATCCAAATATTTCAAGGACCTTACACAGCTGCCATTTTGCTCAAAGTGCAGCATTTCTGTATCAGAGGAAAAAAAAAAAGCTCTAAAGCTTTTTTTTTTCCCTCTAAAAGCTTATCAGATAATCTGAAAAGTTCCCCTGGAAAGATTCAAGTGTATTAAGAGGAGATTGCGGATAGAGTTGGAAACTTGGCTTGGCACTGACCAGCTGTGTCTTTTTTTCCTCTCTTTTGAATTGCATTGCAATACAGTGCAGTTAAGACTCCAACCCAGGGGCAGAGTCCACTTGTACCAAGCAGGAGGGAGGTCTCAGATCCAGCCTAAAGGCTGGGGTCGTTTGCACCAGTGACCAGTTGCACTCCAGCCAGGAGGGAACACCACCACTCCTTCTGTGAAGGTCAGCCCCAGAACATCATCTGCACACAGGACATGCAAAGTGCAAATAATTGAAGAGGAAAGCAGGAATCTTTTCACAAGGCCATATTAGATTTAACCTCAACACATAAATCTCATGTTTGAACTACACCTGCTTAGAATTTCTTAGGTTACTTGTATACTGTGGGCAACACTTGGCCAACACGTACATTTTATCTGAATATGAAAGAGCCTTCTAACAAATGAAATTGGACTCAAATAGTTGAGATATTTAGAGGTAAAGAGAATAGATAAATGTTAGACATCAATATAGTGTAGTTTTAAGACAGCAGTCTGTAACCAGTAAGACTTTCTGTTTCTTTGATAAATCAAGATAAATAGTTAATTCCTTGGCAAATCAACAATTGCAGTTAGAGACCTGCAGAAGGCTTCTAGTCCAGATTCTAGGGCGAATACCAGCTGCATCTTGTAAGTCCTAAATATTTCTATTTGGAAAATAGATCTATGAAAAATGGTAAAGATAAAATAAAAATGTTGTAGATTCCTCCATTCCCAAATGAAATTTCCTTTTCCACCTTAAGTGAATGGCCAAACTTCATCAAAATATAATATCCTGGTTCTAGTACATGTCCCTTTATTTCAGGTTGCTGACTCCCTTTATAAAACATCCAGCTGTTTTCAGGAATCAGGATGTGGTCAGGGACAATCTTAGTGTCCTCTTAACACAGCTACATTTTTTTTGACCATTGAGATCCCCATTATAGATAGAAAATAGAGGATTTCTGATGTTTTCTGTGCACTATTGTGGTACCATGGCAAATTGATCAAGAAGAGCATAAGGCAATTCTTGACAGTCATTCCTGGGACCTTCCTGGGACCAGGGACCTCTCACCAGAGAGAGCCTTCTCTCTCCTTTGCTCTACAGCACCTAGAAACCCCTCCTCACTTGATGTCCATTTGTTTCATGCTTTCCTCTCTTGCCTTATGGATGGTTACAGGGCGAGCTTTGACATCCTTTTCTGAGGAAGGAGATTTTGGCAGGAGTTAATACGCCTTGGGCAGAGAACAGATAAGCTTGTCTCCCCCCTGCACCAAAATAGATTGCTGGGAATTTAACACCTCTCTGAAACAAGGACACTCCAGAGTCCACAGTAACAGTAAACATTTATTTAACAATACTCCTTGAAGTTTCTAATGGAAATAAACTTACTAAGCAAACAAAATTAACACTAATCCTTGCCAAATTATAAGGAAAGAAAATTTTATTTGCAATCCCTGAGATAATATTACAGATTTTTTTTTTTTTTTTTCTAAACGTCCCTGTCTTCTCAATTGACTTTTTGGCAATTTTCAGGAGACTATGCCCTTGTCATTTAATTATAAACACCTAGATCAAAGCATAAGAACCCACAGGTGAAATCTTACAACATAACTTAATTTCATGCCTTTTGCCTTCTTTCATGGTATGAATTTTCCAGTCTTCTAAGGCCACAACCCTAAAAGCCCTAAAAGGCTGTCCTTTTGGCAGCACAGAAAGGGTAACCTTGATACAGGATGCCCGAAGTCACACTTGCCGTCAGGGATTCCCATCTACAAGCAGAGAACAAAATTATCCTTAATGAAAAAAAAAACAAAAAACCCACAAAACAAACCCAAACAAACAAACAAACAAAAAGCAAACAAAAAAACCCAACAAAACCACAAACCCACCAAAACTACCACGAAACAACCAAACAAAACCAAAAAAACCCAAACAAACAAGAAACCCCCCACCCTAGAATATTGTGATGAAAACTGGTAGCAGGTGTCTGAGAAAATTGTTAAAGACAGAAATTCTCAAGAGCTTTTTTACTTTAATGTTTATGACTTCTCTGCAGTATTAAAAGCTCATCATAATGACATACACAGACTTCTCTTTCATTTTCACTGGAGACTTCTCTCCATTCTGTGAAATGGAAGAGAACAATGCCACTTTTCGGAAGCTCCCCTCTGGAAAGCTTTCTGAGAAGCTTGCAAAAAGCTGAATTATCAGCCTCTCTTTTGTATCACTTTTTTCTTCTGGGTCCCTTTAGTCTTCTTTGTTCCATTTTTATACCTCTTTTATTGTGGACTGCTCAGTCCAAGGTGAGCAGGAATCTTCACTACTAAAGTAGAACAAAAGAAGCTTATACAGATATTGATAAAGTTGTTTAAATTATTCAGAGTAACCCCAAAAGGTAGAAGAAAGTGAAGATGGGGAATGTCCTCATGGAATGGTAGATTTTAAATGGTATTTAGAGAGCAGAGTTGTATATAGGCACTGAAGAGGCTTTTAACAGTCGCACGGCATCAGTGTTCAGATCACTGTTACATTTTTTAACTCTACTTCAAAATCTGCCTATCTGCTGCTTTTCATTTCTAAATAACCTTAAAAGCTCACAGTTCCAGCTGCCCTGTTTAGGCCATATGAAGAACAGCATCAGTCTTGGTGGAAGTTGTTTGTTTGTTTTAATCTCTTTCTCTAAGGACATTATTGTCACCAGAGCAACCATGGGCAAACAAAGAAGGCAGTCACACGGCGGCCTCCTTGAAACGCAGCCCTGGGTGTGTACGTACACTGTGTGCACACATTCAACCCACAGCTTTTTTACATAAGCCTGTTTGCATGAGAGAACAGAACAAGGAAGATATAAGTATTGTTTGAAGCAAGGCTTTTTGGTACACAAAACCCCCCTTTGCTAAGGAAACACCCTGGGGTCACCTTTGCCATTGCCTCTCTCCCTCTCCTTGCATGCGCGTGTGCGTGTGTCGGCTCCTCAACCTCTGCTTTAGATTACGTTAGAACTCCAGATCTGAAAATGGCCTGGGGGAGGAACGTGCTCCCATTTCCTCCTTCTTGAGATTCAGAATTACAAATTAATCTGCAGGAAACAATTGCTTGAGCAATTTAGAAGTGGTGTGGGCAAGAATCTGCACATTTCCCTTCTGGTAGCAAGGAGGAAGAAGGGGAGGGAGAGCAAGCAAGAGAACAGTGGGCTGCTATTGTGCTACTCCTGCCACACTCTACTGATAGTGTTCATTTTAGCTTCGTAGCAAGGTTAAGCACGATAATTGAAAATTTTCATAGCATTGTAGTTCTGCTTATGGTTCCAACACAAAGAAATTATCAGCTATTTAACAGCCTTCTTATGCCATTCTGATTGCAGTACTTAAATCCATACCATAATGCAAATGCAATGCCTGTCACTTTTGTTTTTGTTTTTGTGGTTTTATTTTTGTTTTGTTTTGTTTTGGTTTTGTTTTTTGTTTTTTGTTTTTTCCTGATGAGAGATGAGCAGAATTTAATACTGGCTTCTACAAAAACTTTCTTATGGGGCAAATACCTTTTTCTACTATTATGGGGTTACAGAGGTATCTAAAAAAACCCCCCAAATTAAACCTGGCACCTGTTGAAAATACTTGGCTCATAAACTTGTAACAGAAGACATATAAAATGAAACATTGACTTGCAATGGAAAGAAAACATTTTCTGTCAATAGAGCCTAAGCAAAAATACTCTTGATGTTTCCCACACCACAGCTATGTGCAGGTTTTTTAATTTTGTGTTGTGTACAGTGTGGGCAGCATAATTTGATGTAGTGAGAAAAGTAACCATTTTATGCTAAAGCAGATTTGTCAGAAAACTTCAGTCACTTTAGAAAATTATTCCAATGCAGCAAAAGCCTTCAAAAGGAGATGCAGTAGCAGACAGAATGCATAACAGTAGCTTAGCCACTTCACTCAATCCAGACCACAAATATTTGGGTAATATAATGACAATAAAAATAATAATAAAAAAAAAGATTTTAACTATCCACTCCTCAAGATCCATCAGCCACCAGGGGCAGGTATTCAAAAATAATTCAGAGACTATTAGTAGCCTATTTTCCATACTGTTTTTGAGAGTTCTAAGTAAGTAGTTGTGCTCTCACTGCTCAAGTGCCCAGAAATTTTCTGGAAGTTTCAAGGGACTCAGTTTCAGCACTTTTCAAAGCTTTTATTTAACTCCTGAAGAGTATATAGAAAAAAGATGCTTTCTTTCCAAAAAGAACAAAGCAACAATATGAGCACCAAACTCACCCATTCTTCTGTGACTGTGATCACAATAATAAGTAAAATTTAATCTTGCATTCACTAAATCATTAGATGTCTCTTCGATTAATATTTGTAGGAAAAAGTTGTAAGAATTGCATGGCACTAAAGACAACGTGGATTTATGTACAAGAAAATGTGATTGAGAAAGGAAAAAGCAGAAGGATGGGGTCCTAGCACCTAGGAAAATAACAATTAGGGTTTCTGGAGAAAATCTTTTGCTGCATCTGCGATATTATTTTAGTTCAAGGAACAGTGAGGTTTTAAAATTAATCCCACTTACCATGCCTTGCTGTGGTCCTCACAGTGGTTTTTGGTATACTTGAACCACATTCTTCTCAGAGAAAGCTGAGCTAGAAGTTCCAGTCCAGGTGCAAATCTATTGACGTCCAGCCTGTTGCTGGGACACAGAAATCTGAGGCAAAGATTGATGCTTCGGACAGCTTTGAGGCACCTGTGATGAGATACTGGGTTTGAGAAAACAGATTGAATTTAGTCTGACTAAAAGCTACAAACTATATAGGGAACAAATATTAAGAACTGAGCATCAACTACATTAATCTATTGCTCCACTCCAGTTGCATCAAATTACTGTTCATTTAGATATAGCCTATTACCTTCAAAATGTCCATCTTCACATTTAGGTCTGTTACCTCTGACCAGAGTTAACCAGGAAGCTTCAGTGTGGAAAGGCTTCTTTGCTGCCTTATGCTGCAGTTTTCATTTGTAAAGTTGACCTTTTGCTTGGATGGACAGTTTTCCTTTTTATATCTGATGTGTACACCAGGGAATTCAGTCAGGAGATTTTTATTGATTGCTCTCAAGCAATTTAGTTCTGGTCATGGTTGTACTGGATTTGCAATTATACTGAGGAGAGGTATTATTGACTCTGCCTAGTAATTACTAGGCTGACATCAGATTCTTGTATAGCTGAAACTAACTTACATCTCTCTGACCAAGTCACCATAACGAGATGCTGTTATTTCCACACACACACCCCCCCCCCACCTCCATCCAAAAGCAAGCTTATACTTTTTTCTTCTGTGGGAAATTTTACACATTATTCCTTTAAGAAGACTTTTGTGTACTTCAAGAAACAGAGAATGCATTTAACCTTAATTGGGAAAGGTTTTGGGATCTGAGATATTCTCTAGGTTCTAGTGCACTTCTAGAAAAGCACTACAGAAGCATACACAAGCTGAAGAAAGTAAGATTGACTGTTATTTGAAGGCATTTAATAATGTTAGCTCTGGAGGCTTGTTCTACATCCTTGGAGCCACTGTTGTCACTTAAACTACTCTAAAAGTCATACCAACATCTTTGCTTCCTGAGCTCAGTGACAAAAATGAGAAAGACTGGTAGCATTGGAACTTCAGACATATAATTGGCCCCCTTTCTTGCACAAAATGCAGGAAAAACACCTTTGGGACTGAAACAACTTCTTTTTATGGTCATACCAGAACTTTTAAGTTCACACTGGTATTTGAAATGCACATATGCATGTTACCATAAGTAAATGAGATACCAGTAAATCAGGTACAATATGTGTTCACTGTACTCCTCCAAAGAAGTTATGAAAACCAGAAGCTGACACCCCACGTGACACTTGTTATTTATTACTCTTTGCTTTGCAGTTACCAGCAGAGTACTTTCAAGTACTTCTGAGGAACAATAGCTGGTATAATAAGTATTCTCTCTGATTCTAAGCCCTCTTTGTGCACATAAATGCAACTGAAGGGCTTGTTTGCTACTTTAGTTGACCAATGTCTAGCCTAAAGCAGAAAGAGATAGAGGAGGAGAGTTTGGAAGTGAACAAAGACTGAGGGGAAAGGTGTCATGTGATTGAAAGCAGCAGAGCTGATCCCTACACAAATCCCAGACAGCAAACATTACTGTGGAGATGACAACATCTGACAACTGCAAACACAAATGCTCCTACCAACTACTCAAGCAAACTCCATCTGCCTCAGTCCTCCCAGCTCCACTCTGCCAGCTAGGGTGCATCATTGTACAAACACCTCCTAGTGCCTTGTAAACAAGGCAGCAGCACCTATACCTTGTCCTGAAGGGCCAAGCAACTTCAGTTGTTCACTCTTGTGGTCAAAGTTCTTAAAAAACGCAGAGATATTTGGCATGTCAACAAGCTGAGCAGGTGGATCCTTCTGGCACCAGCCCTGGATGTGGAATGGGTTATGAATGTTTCCATGGGGCACAGGAGAATAGTGACAGGGACAAAGGAGGTCCTGCAGAGAGCAGACCAAGAAGCAGCCAAGCTCCAAAGATAAAATTGGCAGGCGTGTTTGTTGTTATTTCAGTTAACTACAAAGGAACCCCCAGGGGCGGGGAAGATCTGGAGTGGTTCCAGCATGCACATGTGCTGTGCCAGGAGGAGTAAGAATTCCAGTTTCCAAAAACATAAAGACACACATGTACAGACATGCATAACGACCCACTGCAGCTTCTTAAAGCCAAAAAATAGTCTTGATTCCATATTTGGTGCTGCTAGGGATTTATTACTAATTTGTCTTACCACTTCTTGTAGTAACAACATTTGTGTATTTTTCCTGCTGTATCTGCACTGGAATGGGAACGACCACAGTAGGAACTTCTCAGATGGTCCTATTTTGAGTGTACACTCCCACAGACACTCATTGTCTGTACAGAAAGCATGGTGATGTTTTGCAGCTCCTCCTTAGAAACACCATGAAGTTAAGGCTGTGTGTATACCTCAAAGCACCCTTTTTCTTTCCTCCTTTATGAGTAAGCACAGAAAAGTTGATGTCTGTCACCTCATTGGGTAACATTTTCCAAAGCCTTTAGAATAGCTTTTAGAAATATCTTGAACAAGAAGGAATAGAGGTCTCATCATAAGTCAGTGGCTGTGTTCACACCAGCAATTTTCTTGCAGTGGTTGAACTGAAACAGTGAAGGAAAGAAATTGCAGCTGAGCTCTTTACATGTCTTTTATGATGAAGTGCAGTGGGGGGAAGGGGGGAGATAATTCAGATTTAAATACTTGTGCAAAATATTCAAGCCCATTCTGTTTAAATCTGCTAATATAGACGCACTTTGGGATCTTCATAATCTGCACACTTCAGTTGTGATGGAATACAAGGTCAATTTAAAAGTGCCTTGTAAGGAAACAGATGAAGTGGCTGCTTCTCGTAATACACAACTGTCTGCTGCAGTAATCCTGGCAGACAGTCACCAGGGTCAGGCATAAAAATTCTTAGTATTTTTGGTGAGTGGCATCTACTGTCTCAAGAAAGCAGTAACGTCGTAAAAGGTTACATCATCTAGCCTTGTGGGATCAAAGATGGTCCCCAGCTCGAGTTTCTCTCATAATTGCAATGTAATTGTAATTGTAATGAATAAAATTAACTTCTTATAATGTGCCTACACTTTTGTTTCTCAAACAGCACAATGTAATCTCATTTGTCTGCAATTTTTTAAGAACTCAGAATACACAGGTACCACATACTCTGTAAAAATTTGGAATTCAACTATGTCACTTCTAGAATTTAACATAATTGAAACTAATTTTACTGTAATTGTGAAATGCACTGAGCTCACGTGAAGAGTGGTTTTCCAAGGCTCATAACCTAGCTAAATCAAATCCGTTTTTCCCTCTGGAGCACACAGAGCACACGTGGGCCCATTATGGCCTCTTTCACTGCCAGCTTTTAACTATCAGCTTCCAACTGCTTTGGCTGGGGAGCTGCTTGACGTAAAATAAATGAACAAATGAATGCAAGATAAAGATAATGAGTAAAGTGTACTCTTTCTGTTCTTTGGTTTCAAGACAGCTTTTCTGCATATTTATTCCTCAGGAAATACTGTTTTTACTGCAGAGAATAGTACTGTGAAATACATAACACTTACTGCCATACCTGAGCAATTAAAACTCTTTAGGCTAGATTTATCATAGTCTACATCAATGATAAGACAATATCTTTATGCACTTTATAACATACACTTATTTTCATGATTTTACTCACTGTTGGTAAAAAATGTAAATAAAATATGCTTTCCTTTTTGCTCTAGTATCCCAAGAAGTCAGCTCTGCAATAGTTCAACACAAATACAAAACCATTTAATGAAGACAGCTATGAGTGGCATAGAGAATTGACTTTCCAACAACAACTTTCTCTTCCTTATCAATGTAAATGACAAAGTAAGGGTGATATACAAAAGTAGGATTAATGGAAGATCTTAAAACCAGAGCAGCTCAGAGGCTAGTGTGATTGGCAGAACTCAAGGAGGAAATGGATGCATAGTTGCAAGGCAAATTGATAGTAAAAAACTTGCACCCAAAATTAGAGGCTAGCCAAATTGTAAAGTATAGCTGGAAGGGCTGTCTACTTTCTATTAAGTGCTAATTGTCCTTTGAAATTTTTCAGATGGCCCTTGTCTCTACAGGTGAGATTTTCATTTAGAGTGATCAGACTTAAGATTCAGGCATTGCTAATAGGAATTAACACTGGCATTCCCTCTTGTCATATTAACAGCACAAGAAGGAGGATCTCAAATATTGAAGACAGTAATCACTCTTTTTACCTTCATGTATGTACGCATTTAATAGTAAAGTCAGTCTCCATTATGTAATCAAGACTTTATTTTAGAAATTTGTATAATTTTTACTTGATCAGTGAATCAAAATCTCTTCTTAGTTGCACCACTGTACCTCCACTGCCATGTCGTTATGTGCCTGGCAAGTTATGCAGGCTTACATAAAATTCAAATCAAAATTTGGATGCAAGGATTTGGCTGCAGGTAAAAAACAAAAAGAAAATTAAATCTGCACCCTGAAGTAATTTAACTTGGTTATGCAGACAGACATATACTTAAATCTCCCTACTAAATTATTTTATGTACTCATTTAATTGGCTGTCTGGTAGTCACGTACAGTCAATCTGTTTTCAAAGCTTATCAAATGCTTAACCCTTTGAAAGAGTTTCTCATTTAGTGACCTAAATTCATCTGTATTATTGAGACAAAATGCTTGAAACAACTCGACTGAGCTCTGAAATAGGGGGTTTCTGTTCTGCTAAATAAGGTTGTTTTTTTAGATAGTATTTGTAAAAGAAGAATCCTGTCTCAACCCCTCTGATCATCTCCTAGGAAACAGTTTGCAAGAGTAAGCCAGACAAAAGGAAATCTGGAAGATGCCCAGTTTATGTTCAGTTATAGGTGTACATTCATATCCATTTATATAGATGTGCAGAGACAGATCTGTGTGCAAATATGTGTCCTTTAGAAAGATACAGAAGGGATTTTTGGATTTTGTGACCATAAATACCTCTAAAATCATCCGCTGTGTTAAGTTGCTCTGCGTTCTCACATGGGGAACTGGGAGGCCAGAGGTTGTCTGAACCCGAAATGTTGCTCTTGTTATAAAAGCTCAACTAAGCAGAAAACTGGGAACATAGCTGTTGACAAAGATAGAGCTGAGAGCTCCACGGCTTATCCTTAATTAGGTGTTGGCACTGGCTCTTGTCAAACAAGGGAAAAGAGTGTATGCTGAAGCACACTGACACACAGACAGCACCAGTCACAGCTGGAGAGAATACAAAGTGCATTCAAGCTGGCATTGAAAGGGATTTAGATAAGTACTTGAGGTAACAAAAATCGAAAAAAGAGGATGATAGCAATGGAAGCTTTAGATGAATTGCAACCGAGTGCACCTTTATTACAGCTTATCAGTCTCCAGACAGCAACAAACCAGCCTTCCTAGTGCATTTCTCTTCTTGGTCTTTTGGATTAAAGGTCAAAGTAACTCAAATTTATATGTTCTGTCTCTCTTGCTGCTTGCACACATTCAGCACACATCTTTGTGAACTGGTATACCAAGTATGAAAGCTTCAGCTCCTTGAGTATAACAAAGGCCTTTTCCTTTGTCAATGTGGCTCTGTTTTCCCCCTCAAACAATTATTGTCTGGAAGAGATTGCAAACAATATGATATTAAAAGGTCACAATAGTACTGCTGGAATAAATACACATCTGGCAGTGTGCCCTGGCCTAATCCTTCTTGTCTGGAATCACTGTTCTATTTTACAATCATTTGACATATTCAAATAGCTAATATGTGGGTTTATTAATAATACATATAGGCAGTATCCTAACATACACAAAAGCTGTGTGTTTTCACAATGTGTATAAGCACTTCAAGCAATAAGCTGTGCACATTGAGATACCAGATGGTAGTTCTTATCATAGATAAAAGCACATATATGTTACTATAACTACACCCTCAAAAGCCAATGATAAGAAAAAATACTCTCTACATCACAGCTTACATTATCCCTCAATTTAGGCAGAAAACAGCATATGTTTTACTGCTAGTGAAATGCGGTACTTCAGAGAAAAATATGATTGCAGAAGAAAAAAAAAAAAAAAAGGTAGAAATCCAGTGTGACATGCTTAATACGAATGCTCAATGAAAGGTTTGGTATAATAGTAGTAGAGTGCAAGTGTTGTGATCAATGTATTCAAACTCTGAACTACATATGACAGGCAGAAGAAGAGTTGTCCAACCTGATCCCCCAGCCATTTCTACTTTTTAGTACCATGTGAGCTTCATGGGAGGTATAGCAGTAAATATTTTAGAGAAATAATTTTCATTGGGATATTGAAATATTTTGGTAACTCTCCACCCAAAATAACCTAATAAAACAACAAAACGAAAGCGAAGGAAAAGAAGTATATTTGATTCACTGAAAGCAATAGGAACACATTGAATTGTTCTTATAACCCATTCTACATCCATTAAGAAGGTTATTAGTAGTTCACAACTTCATTTTCCATGTTTTATACTTTTTTGCACCACACTTTCCATTTAAGAAAATGCAGGAGCTCCCACCAAAATACAAACCCCTAGATTAGAGAGGCTACCATTTGCACGGAAACGCTCATCTCCCCACCGAACGCTGCATCTGTGGACGAGCAACCTCAAAAACACTTCGATCCAAAGCAAATGTAAATGATCCTTCCACTTGCCCCCCGCCCAGCAGCGCAGGGGGAGAGAGAGAATGGCTTCATCGCCGTCCTGTGCCCGCCCTCCCCCTCCCTTTCCGGGCGGAGGGGCTCCGGCAGCCGCCGCCAGCGCCGCGCTTCTGGCAGGCGGCCAAGCAATCTCCGCTTCCCGAAGAAGCCCTGATTCCATCTGCTCCAGCAGCGCAATATATTCCACTTCAGGTCAAAAGCAGGGAGCCAGCAGTATTAACGTTACACTAATCTGTAAAGACATTTTCACTAGGCTAGATAGGCTAATGTTACACAGAGCTTTTAAAGGCTACGGGGATAAGGAACAGCAGTAATTGTCAGGGGAAGAGACAGTGTGCAGAACACAGTCAGAGATGACAATAGATAGAGCATTGTCAGATCTGAATAAAACAATTTCTTGCTGGGAAATTAGAATTTGAATATGGATACAAGCTCACAACCAATATAATCTTTGAGGCAATTAAAAATAATTGCAAAAATATTTTCCCTTAACTGAAAGGAGAATCCTTCAATGTCACATTTGGGGAGAAAACAAACTAACCAACAAAAAACCAAAAACGGTCGATCTCAGCAGTACCTTCTGTAAGAGATAAACTTCAAGTATTTCAAAGGAACTAGGTTTGTTCCTTGAAAAGGAAACAGACACGTCTTTTATTTCTGGAAATCAGTATACACTACACATTTTGCAGATAGGGTGGAATTGTTATCAAGGACTTTTGAGTTATGTTTTCCTTATTACAAGTGCTCAAGAACACACTACAGCAGTACAATAAAAGTTGGTTAACATACTAATTTGAAATTCACTATTTTTTATCAGGTTAAAAAAAAGGCAAAAAGACCCCACAAACAAACAAACAAACAAACAAACAAAATCCCAAAAAACAAACCACAACACATTTTTCAGTTTTTCCCTCACACATTTCTAAGAAAGTAGTTCAAGATTCATGCCTTTAGGCATATCAGAAACTATTAAGAAGTACATTTCTGGAAATCATAATGTATAAAAATTCAAATTAGGCTGCTAGACATTTTCTTCTGAGATCTAAGGAAAAAAATATTTGGCTAGAAATGAACCATCTGCAAATCCACACAATTAAGTATACAACTATGTTTTAAAATACTTCAAGCCTTGTGGTACTGACATGAAAGATAACTTAAATAGAGAGCAAAAGAGATTGAATAGATGGAAGTAGGTTGTTCTTTAATTAAAAAAAAAAAAAAATAAATCCATCACAGTAGCATAACATTTCACACATGAAATTACAGACTTCATTTGCATTTTGCTAGTTATTAATTTCTACCCATATTACTCCTTTAGCTGCATCTTAATGAGCAGATGTTGAACAGTTACTTCTTTACCAGACCTGATTATCATCTCAGAAGTTCACCAATTGATACTATTTTGCAAATAGGATTATGTTCTAACTTGCAAGAACTAGAAATCTGCACTTCCCATAATCTTAATTTTGTTACATTTATATAGCACACGTGGCATCGATGCACATGCACAGGTCACCACCCAAATTTGCCACTCAGCCAAAGGAACAGTGGTCAGGGGGGATTTTATCTGGGGGGAAACGTGTGCAGCAATATTCAGATGAAGAGTGCTGACTTCCACCCTGTCACCTCAGCCTTTCCTTGCACTTTGCGTGCTAACAACTGTGCCCAGCGTATGCCCTGGAGAGGCAGCCCACCCAGTGTGGCAGGTAACACATGTGGCCATGGCAGCTGGCCCGGCCCTGACACAGGCTCCCGCTCCTCTGGTGGAACAGGCAGCCGGAGAGAGCTCACAGCCTTGTAATTGCCTCCGTTATGAAACATCTTCACCTGTTATCCAAAGCTGAGCTGAATCACATCAGAAATTATTAACAGTGGCTGTTTTCATGCCAGCTTAATTTGAGTTGATGCTGCTGTTCACTTAGCACAGATGAATAGGTGTGTAGAACGAGACCTTAAACAGAGATGACACCCCAATGAATATTTTCTAGCAACTGTACTGTGGGGAGCTGTGCTGAAGAACAACAGACAATTGTTAGAAGGAAGTGGATGGGGGTGAAAGGAGGAGAAAGGAGACACCGCCATCCGTATCTGCTGACAATAATTTTCTAGCCTGATGTCAGACTTTAACAGCTAAATCATTTTTTTCAATTAGTTTCCACAAATGTTGGCAAACACAAGCTGACTTTTTGTGCATACACAATGGTGTGAGAAAATGATGCTGCATCAAACATGGCCAGAAATATGCTACTCTGCCAAACAGGCATTAAATTTTAATAGTCTGCTTTCATTTTCACTGCAGTGTGCTTCAAGACGATTATAAATTACAGCATTCTGCTTACTTTTGACTAAATAAGGCATGTTTTAGCATTTGATTTAGAAGTAATGTGTGCCTGACATACGAAACAAATCTTGCATGTGCAATTTATCACATGGTGCTCTATGTTTCAACAGAAATTTCTGCACTACCCAGTCACCTCTGATGAGTGGTTATGACTTAGATGTGGCATTTAGATAAATGCATTATTTGAGGCAGAATAAGGCCAAGATCTACCTGCGACCTTCAAAACCAAGGGGGCACTCCACATGTTTCTCTTCCAGAAGCATTAATCAAATACCTCATCAAGGCTTAGAGGGATGGGGGCCCTAAGTACAGATCCTTTGTAAATTAACTTTATTGAGGAGCCCCTGCAGGTTGCAGGTGAACAATCCTTGACCTTCCTGCTTTGCGCTCCCACCTCTGCACATGTGCTTCACATACCCACAATTAGCCCAAATATAGTGGGGAGGAGTGGTGGAGACTGCTGAACATGCTGGCGGCAAACCCTAAAGCAGATCCAAATACAAAAAGGACTTCCTGCCAGCATGGTCAGAAACAAGGGATCCAAGCACTGTTACTAATTTGGGCACTAGATACATGCTTGATTTTTGAACAAGGTTCAACTAGTGCCTGGATACAATACAATGCATCATTTTGACTCCTAACCATTAATAGTGATCCATTGTATCCTGTCTACAGGAAGAGAAAATTACAGTATTATAACAGAAGCATTGCTGAGGGGTTTAGCTTTGTCTTTTTATCAGTGAGACATTAAAGATAACAAGTCCAGGCTAGTAGCCAATTTCAAGGCATTTAGCTGATTTTTTGATATTTCTGAGGACTGCTTGCCTAATGAAATGGATCAATGTGCCTCTTATGGTCAGTCCTCATACTAAAGGAACAGGAGGAATAAAATGGTCTGTTCATGGATGTGGGGATGCATAGCAGACCCACAGATGTGCAAAATCTATTGAAAGGCTAAAATTTTTGTAACTGTAAAAGTTTTGGTATTTCTGTGAGGAGCTGTCTCTCATTCTGAAGACTTTCCCTGTAAACGATTACCTTTTCCAATCACTTAACTCTAGCAGTTTTGTAATTTTTAAGGAATACAGACTTACTTGAGATCCTAAAATGTGATGCTTTTTTTACATTTAAACTGAAGATTTGTACTGACATGATCTAACTTATTACAGATAGAACTGTGGGGCTTAAATGGTTGGCAAATCTTTTGAAACCTTTGGAAGAAATCACTTTGGAAATGTTAGGTGAGTCATATTCGTATTGTACCAGCCACAAAAGAACCCCAGATGTTCCTCCTATGTGTTCTGTCAAGCAACACCAGCTACAAACAGGTTTCATTTTTAACAGCCTTAACTAAAAGGATGCGTTCTTTTAGAAAATTGGATACATTCATCTGTTGCACATGAATGAAATCTGAGCAAATCTTTAAGACACACCTTTTCTAAATTGTTTCAGATAGAAAGGGATGACAGCCCTTCGTAAAATATTGAATAGTATGTGTATTTGTAAGTACTAAAAAATGTACATAACTTCCACAAAAGACAAATGGAAAAAACACAATACTTAGGTCAAAATCTTCCCCTCTTAGGTAAAAGTAAATGGATCACCTTCAGTGGAAAGAGGAAAGGTTCAGATGGAACACCATGAGGTTTTTTCTTTTTTATGCCTACAAGTTGTCCAAATTTTAGGAACACACCAGTGCAATGCATTGTCTACTTCGCACCTTGGCAGCTACGATCAAGGCAAGTAGGAAAGCAGGATTAGGAAGGGGAAGCTGCAAGCCTTTCCCCGTCTTACCTTTCTGAGAGCTCCTATAACTTCCCCTTCCCCTTATTACTTACTGTTCAAGACCCTGCTTTTGGCCACTGGAGAGGCAGAGGGAAGTGGACAGCCAGAACTCACTTCCCTTTCAGTATAGAGAGAATACATTTCCTCCACTGTGTCTTTAACTCTGCAGGTTTCCCTATTTATTCTGCTAAGGAGACCTTGCATCGATGTGATCATTTAGAAAGTCCCACCCAAGAAGCTCTGTATGTTTCAGTGGGCTCTAGCATGTGGACTGAAAGTCATAAAATGAAGAGAGATCACCTTGGAATTAGTCATCAGCACAGGAGGTGAAGGCACTCCTCCATGTCTTAACTTTGCCCTGCAGAAACATAAAGCCAATGTTGGAAGGTCATGTATAAGGAATAATGGGTATACCTAGAAACCAATAAGGGGCACCTAAGAGAGTGAAATAATTTTGAATCTGGGTCTTTTGTTATCATTTCTTCATACATCAACATACATCAGAGGGCTGTTCTTCTAGCAGACAGCTGTAAGAGTGAACAGGGAATATTTTGAAATATAAATTTGTCTTAAGTTTCCAACCTTCTTCTAGAAAGAGAAACAAGCAGAACAGACTAAAATAGCTGGAAATTACATTTTGTCGATGGAAGAAGGAAGGTTTTAAGGAATGGACCTAAAGGGGAAGAAGTTTGTCTGAACTTTAGATTAGGTTTTAGAAGGATTCAGAAGCAGGGACTTCAAAAAAATCTATGAATAGCACACTGTGTTTTAATGCAGATCAGGAAAATGATCAGAAAGAAATTAAAAGTTGTTGCAGTGCCTTAAGCGTGGTCTCCACGCTCACCCAGGCTAGCTCAGGCACCGCGGCATGAAAAGGTACGGCTAGTTGGTAGCACCAGCTAATCTGATCCTCTGGGGTCGTGGCTCCCACGCAACCTCGGCAGCAAGCACAGGTGGGGCAGGGAAATGACGGCAGAGACAGAAAGGCAGACGCTGCTGAGCGAGTCACAGGAGTTTATTGGAGCCCCTGTGCGGGACCTCCTCACCTCCAGGTAACTGCCCAGGCAGAGCCCCCCAGGCTGCTTGCCAGCACCTTTTATTTGGGGGTGAAACCAGGAGAAGAGGCAGGGGGTGAGCAAATCAGGGATCACCAGGGAGGGGTCACACTGGGGAATGATATTTTCATAAACCAAATATAAATGGTAAGGTGGGACCCCTCTGGATCTGAGCTGTCACTCAACGCCCTTGGAAGAACTTTCTAGCTCCAGAGGAAGGCCCCAAGATGACAGGCAGACCCCAGAGGAGGGGGGAGTGGGGGATTGACATGTAACGGTTGGAGGGGTGAAAAACAGGGAAAGACCATTGGGGGGAATAAACAGGGGTACATAGGAGGAACCATAAATTGACAGCACATACAATAAAACCAAAACAAATCCCACACCACTACAAATAGTAATTGATATTATAGAACAGATAGTTGAGTTAGATATTTTGCAGGAAATAACCTTCCAGAAAGAAAAATCCATCCCCCTCAGCTAACAGATTTCTTTGAGTATAGCAATAATGTTGTTGCTAAAGATATGATTTACTCAGGCTTTGGAAAAGCCTTTGACAAAATGCCTTAATGGAAAGGACTGAAGGGTTAAATACTGCCAAGAATCTGAAATAAGTCAAT